>NC_143427.1:9208928-9512857 GCF_059467195.1 Physcomitrium patens | reverse complement strand
TGGAATGGGACACTATCGATGGCTAAGAGGACCCATCAACTATCTTCGAAGAGAACAAAGATCAGAGTATGTAGCAAATACAATTCGCCGCATATTAGATTTTCTCAATATATAATCACCGCTCCTCGTAGAACTCGTCCCTAGAAGGGGGGGTAATGTCACGGACATACATATAATTACCTATATGAATAGATAAAAGTATGTAAAAGTAGATAAAAGTAGGTTAATTGTGTAATATCTTCTAGAGAAGCTTCTTAGAAGCTTCATAGACGCTGCTTTGACTTTATAGGAGTCTATAGTTGACTTTTAGGCTAGAAACTTGGTCAATAAGTTAGCCATGTGCCACACATGTTGGAAGCTTAAAGAACAAGCTAACTACGTGGTCCATCCATAGAAAACTTGCCTTGCAAGCAAAGGCATGTGGCCTAGAAAGTCAACATATATTGGAGGTCTTATAGAACATCGCCATGTGGCTTCTAGTTAGATAGTATATATAGAGGCAAGAGTGAAGCCCTCTTCACTCTTGTCAACTCCTTTCTTGCTTCTAGTCTAGTTTCAAGGGTCTCTAGTTTTCTTGTATTTCGGCAATAGCCATTCCAATTTCTTTCTTAATATACATATTTCTATTTTGTCCTATTTCTTTGAGAAAAGTCTCACTTACTCTTTAGCTTTCTTCGAGTTCTTGTCCTTGACATATAGTATGTTTTAAATCCCTCGTAGAGTAGAAAAAGATTCAACAACATCAAGAAGGTTTATGCTTATATTGTAGAGAAACTAAATATACTGCTTCATATTGTCTAAAGAAATAATACAACTACAAAATAAAAATATGGTTGCCAAAGAAGACAATGAGTTAAAAATTAAGTTTTCCAACTACAATAGGAACCATGCACCTGGAGTCTTATATAATTTCCAGTAAAGGTTCTGTTTTTTCTTCAGATCCCTCACCTTACTTCATAATAAAAAAATTTTTAGAACAAAAAAATCACAAAGTCTTAGCTTTGTTAGATTTAAGAGCCTCAACCTATTTTATAAAAGAAGATTTTATCAAAAAATAAGAAATATTATTAATTTAGAAAATTAAGCATGTATATGTAGAAATTATAGATGGTCATTTGTTATCTTTTAGAGATGTTATGCATAAGATTGTTCTTTTATATGTAACAAGTAAAGATCATAATAACATAGTAATATTTAATATAATAAGATCTCTATTCAATCTAATTATTTTAGGATTATCTTGATTAGAAAAGTGTAATCCTCAAATAGATTGGATTTCTTGTATTTTTATTTTTTTTAAATAGTTTAATCCAAAAATCCCAATAGTCAAATAGAAATACATAAGTCTAGTATATCCAAATCCTTACTAATAGGTGCAAGAGCTTTTATGCATGGTACAAAAGCAGGATTTTTTTTGTTATATATGCCATGCCCATTTTTGATAGTGAAAAGATGTCAAGTAGTATTCCTAATTAGTATTAAGATTTTTGGAATGTTTTTGAAAAGAAAAAAAAATATTATTCCAAAGCATTATTTTTATGATTATTCTATTGATCTTCATGAAAAAAATCAACAACCATTTGGACCTATCTATAACCTATGACAAAACAAGTTAGTTACACTCAAAGAATATATTGATGAGAATTTAGCTAAGAATTTCATATGCCATTCTAAATCTCTAGCCAAGGCTCCTATCTTATTTGTAAAAAAATAGATGGATTTGTACGGATGTGTGGACTATCAAGGACTCAACAAAATTACTATTAAGAATAGATATCCTTTATATTTTATTTTAAGACTACTTGATCAATTCAATTAAGCAAAGATCTATTCAACAATAGATCTACAAAAAACATATAATCTAGTATGCATTAAAAAAAGAGATGAATGAAAAATTATGTTTCAAATTAGGTATGGATATTTTAAATATAATATCATATCTTTTCGACTCACGAATACACCAGCTGTTTTTTAACATTTAATGAATGATGTCTCTAGTGAATTTTTTGATGTTTTTGTTGTCTATTATTTGGATGATATCTTAATCTACTCTAAGAATATAAAATAATATGAAGTTCATATTTATCATGTATTACAAAAACTTAGAGATGCAAGATTATATGCTAAGTTAGAAAAGTATATATTCAACATTATTCAAGTTGACTTCTTAGTATACATCATTTCTAATGAAGGACTAATGATGGATCCAAAGAAAGTCTTGACTATCATACATTGGAAGATTCTAAAAACAATCACTTCTAACAAAATTAACATTAACTGTTGATTCAATCTTTGTCAAACAAATTCAATCAAATATGTTTTTTGATTCTCTTATCAATGATATCAAGAATAATTCTTCTAAATCTCATGATATTTCTAAATTTGAATTTAAGAATAATTTATTTTTATTTTGAGGGATGATTATACCTTTTAGAAGATGGAATACGATTATATATTCTTTAAATTTGTCATAACTTTCCAACAGTTGGATATTTTGGATACAACAAGACTTTGAAGTTAATGTTGAAAGATTTTTTGTAGCCTCAAATGTAGAAGACAGTATAAGACTTTGTACAATCATGTAATATTTATTTAAGATCCAAAATTCCTTGTCATTGTCCTTATAGACTTCTTTAGCCATTACCTATTCTAGAATGACCATGGTCTTCTATTTCTACAGATTTTATTATAGATGTTCTAGTCTCAAGTTTGTATAATTATATATTTATAGTGGTAGATTATTTTATCGACATGGCACATTTTATACTATATAAAAAATCTATCAAAGTTGTAGAAATGTCTAGGCTTTTATTTAATAATATCTATTACTATCACAAATTACCTAAAGATATTATAACAAATAGGAGGATTCAATTTACTTTAAAATTTTGAAGAACTCTCTTTGAATTTTTATCTTCAAACTGATAGGTAAACAGAATGAATGAATCAAGTTTTGAAGAAGTATTTAAGATGTATAATTAATTATCATCAAAATGATTGAACAATTCTTTTACCATCGACAAAGTTTGTGTATAATAATTTGATATATTCTTCCACTCAATAAACAACTTTCTTTGCTAATTATGGTTATCATCTATAACTTGATACTTTTGAATTTTTAAAAGCTAATAATCATGTGACAAAAGATTGGGAAAATCATTTTTTAGAATTATATGCAACAATAAAAGTGTAGTTCAAGGGTGCTCAAGAACGAAAAAAGATTAATGCAGGTGCTTATTGCAAAAAAAAACCACAATTCAATATAGATAACAAGATATGGTTACTTTGTGACAATATCAAGACTACTCATCTTTGTAATAAGTTGGATTATTGTAGGCTTGTACCTTTTCTTATTAGTGAACAAGTAAATCATGTTGCTTATTAATTATATCTACCAAAGTCTATGAGGATTCACCCTATATTTCACATGTCTCTTCTTGAACCATATAAGATAGTGAATATCTTAGTAAAAAGAAAAATACCACCTCTTCTTATAAAAATAGATAATAATCAAGAATTTAAGTGGCAAGAAGTCTTACAGTGACTCAAAAAATTGTTTCAATGTTGATATATTTTCAAAAGAATGGTATATCATAGATAAATTGTAGTGAATAATGACACATGATTTACATAGAAAATAAAGTATTCTTTTACAGCTACTAAATGAATCCAGCTTGAAAAGAATCCATTAGATAATTATACAGCTATGACCAATGTGATTTGAAATAGTATTGAAATTTTTTTTGAATATAGAATTCAATTATATATCAGTACTTTGTAGGATCTCTTTTGGCCTTGATAACTACTTCCAACCTCCTAAGTATATTTTATATTAATTTTTGGCACAAAATTGCTTTAATATTATTCTATTCTGTAGCTATTTGTTCCGATAATTTCCAAATTTTCTTTAGTTTTATCTTTCAGGTGTTGAGCTAGCATTTGAGGTGCTCCTAAAGATATTTAATGGAATTTAGATTAAAAGACTAAGCATGCCAATCCATTACTTTAATTCTATGATGATCAAATCACTTTTGTATTAGTTTTGAGTTATGCTTGAGTTCGTTATGTTGCTAAAAAATCACCTCCTTCTAAGAAATGTCAGATTCTTCAATGCTAGGGAGCAAGTTTTTTTTTAAGAATTTCTACAAATTTCTTGGCATCCATCCTCTCCTTAACCTTTTCTATCCTTCCAATTCCATCACATGTCATACAATCTTATACCATTATATTTTCACCCTCATGCTTAACTATTTCTTAGATCTTCTTGTCAAGCGAGGATTGATTCTTTTGTTTTTACACCCACTTTTTGCCATCTGATCCAAATCTATTGATTTTTGTCTCATCTGATCAAATAACCCTCTTCCAATCTTCCATAGTCCATTTCTTGTATTTTAGAACAAAATCCAAGTATTATTTTTCATGGCAAATAGATAGTAGTGGCTTTTTTTTTCTTCACCATGGCTTTCATAATCTATTTCTTAAGAATATTTCAAATAGTTTGGATTGACATAAAATTATTATTAATTTTATTAAGGTTTTTAACAATCTCAAAAATATTTTTAGTCTTTTCAGTGTTAATTTGATAAATGATTATCCTTTCATCTATTACAATGAGCTTCTTTAATCTATCTAATCTAAGGTTCTTCCTATTAAAAGTGAACTTTTTTGCTAACTTAGAAATAGTATCTTACTATAGCCAAATTCAAAAACAATTTGGCCATAAGATTTTTGAAAATGAAGGAGAACAAAAGTGATGTTGTCTTAAAAAGAGTGAGGAATATGTCTCATAGTTGTTCAAAGAATTTTTAAAGATATAAGAATCTAAAAAAGAAACATGTCAAGATTAAAGACAAAGAATGAAATTGATAGCAAAATTTATTCCAAAGATTCATATTTATATTACAATAAAGGATACAAAATTCTATGATACTTTCTATAGAAGTTTTTAGAAGTCTAAAGAAGCTTTTAGAAGCCTATGGAATTTTCTAAAAGATTATAGAAGATTCTATAAGTATCTTAAAGGTTCTAGAAATTTATAGAAGATTTTAGAAGGTCCTAGAATGTGGTAATTTGAAATATGTCTATGTTAGGAATTATAATTACAAATAATACTTTTATAGCTCCTAGTAACGATTAATGATGTTTTTAGATTAGTAATAATATTTTTATAATAAATTTGATGATGATAGAATGATTTAATATTAAATAATTGATAGAAATTAAAAATTAGATACTATACTCAAAAAAAAATGTTTCAATATTATTTCAAATTATATTGGTCATTGCTCCACAATTACCTAATGGATTTTTTTCAACTTAGGCTCATTTAATAGCTATAAAAAATAATTTATGTTCTACACAAACCACGTGTCATTATTTACTACAATTAATTTGTTATATACCATTCTTTTCAAAATATATCAACATTGAAATAATTTTTTGAGTCAGTGTATATTGAAGGCGGTACCAAAATAGGTTGGAATATCTTGTTCATTAGCGAAAATATAATATTAGTGAATGTATATGGGAGCCAATAAAGAATCTTGGAAATGTAACAAAGAAATTTGGAGCTTTTCATTAACGACATCCATCAAAATTAAGATGAATAATAACAAATCTTTGCTATAAAAGAAATAAGATTCAAAAAAGATAACATTTTATTTTATATCTTTATTTGTAGCTTTTTTGTATTTATGATACTAAAAAAATAGAGAATCAATAACAATTAAATTCAACTCTAGAGCTTTCACTTAGTGACTTATTGGATAAAACATTGCGATTGTCACAACCTTCAAGATGATATAATTGACATGAAGATCCTCAAGAATGACATGTCTTTTCTCAATTAGATGGCAAAATACAATGTGTTTGATATCATGACCTTTGAAGAGACTCTTGATATTTGGTGATTTTATTAGAGATAAAAATAACTTTTGACGATGTTCTAAATATTTTATTTGAAGGAAGTTTTGAAGGCCTTAATAACAATTAAATAATATGGTGGTCTTTTGGTCTTGGTATGGAATACTATTGATGGCTGAGAGGACCTATCAACCATCTTTGAAGAGAATAAAGATCAGAGTATGTGGTAAATATAATTTGTAGCATTTTGGATTCCATCAATATACGATGACTGCTCATCGTGGAACTTATTTCTAGAAGAAAGAATAATATCAAAGATATACATATATATTCTAATAAATACCTATATGATTAGGAAGAAGTAGATAAAAATAAATAAAAATAGATTAATTTCATAATACCTTTTAGAGAAGCTTCTTAGAAGCTATATAGACATTACATTGACTTTACATGTGTTTATAGTTGATTAATAAGTTAAAAACTTAGTCAACAAGTTAACCACATGTTGGTAGCTTATAAAACAAGCTAATTATCTAGTGCACATACTGAAAACTTGTCTTGCAAGTTAAGATATGTATCTTGCAAAGTCAATACTTTTTGGAAGTCTTATAAGACATCGCCATGTAGCTCTTAGTTAAGAGTATATATGGAAGCAAGAGTGAAGCCTTCTTCATTCTTCTTAATGCCTTTCTAATCCTTAATCTTGTTTCAAGACTTTATAATCTTCTTGTTTTTAGCAATAACCATTCTAGTTTAATATTATATCATCTTTAAATGAATTTTTAGTTCTTTTTAGTCATATAAGAGTGTATTGAGGATTTCTTTCTTTGAAATTCATGTCCTTGACAATCAATTGTGGCATTCATTATCTTGAAACATATATATGTAGTTGAAAATACACATTATTGAGTATTTGCCTTCTATCATGTGGTGGCCAATTTACACCTTACATCCTCTCAAATTTAATGTAGTCCACATGAACATGCAATCAATATTGATCTTTATCAAAGTTATTTTTAGATAATTCATTATCAAAATGATGATCCCCTTCTTCTTCATTAGCTTCAATATTGAAGAATCTTTTGTGGCTATTAAGATTCACAACATGCTCTATATTAAAGCTTGCACACAATTCACAAAATTAAAGACATCCTTTATATTTTTGAAATTTTCATGAAACCTTGTAAGTATAAAAAAAATATTCACATGCATTAATTTAATTTAATGTATTTGCATGAATTGGTATGAATTCACAACAATTTAAGCAATTTGCATTGATACAACCTAATCATATATAATCTACTTTAATTAGTTGACCAAGTAATAGATTCAAAATGTCACACCTTTGATTGTCTATTTCTTTTACTAAATCTTTACAAGAACTCCACCTTTGTGCTATAATCAATTTTTTTTAGGCCTTAACATATTAATAGTGCCTTGCCAAAATACATTGAGAAACAATAGATAAGAATATTCATAATGATATTAAGTCTCACCTTCATGCTAATTAGATAAGTACCTAGTTGCTCAATAACTTGTGATTCATAAAGACATGTGCAAAAATAAAAATAAAAATAAATAAATAAAACATAAAATCTATGGCAAATGCAGCTGCCAATTGCTTGAGATTATATTCATAAATATTGCCCTCCTAACATCGCCACTTGCCATGGGCATGACCCAATATTGCATCCTCCCTTTCATGATTTTTGTACAATAGCATTCTCCTCTGACTAGTTGTTGGTTTAGGGATGTGACAGAATTTAATGTATTCCCACCTTAAAATTAAAGTGAAAAAAAGTGGAGATAAAACCACTGGAGCAAAGGGAACCATAGGTGGACTCATCACTCATTGGGCAAGATTATTGCTTAAGAATAAGAAAAATTGAGCTTGGCTCTCAAGGGATTCCAGTGCAGTGTTCAAAGATTAATTAATAGGTCAAAGGGAAGAAGAAGAAGTAGCAGTGCTGGTTGGTTGGATTGAAATTCAAAATTCAAATGTGTGTGAGTGTGCGTGCCATGGGAGGTGGAATCTTCCAGAGGTTCAGGATTGGGAAAGTCCACATTCCCAACACACAAACACACACATGGAGATTCAGCAGCAAAAGAAGAAGAAGAAGGCAATGACAAAGAAGGAACATAGGAACATGAAAGGGGGGGACCCCATTTTAGATAGGACCTGTAACTGTTTAGAACCCCATCTGCCTTCTTACACAACTGCCTTGCAAAAGCAATAACATGCAGACAAACTGCATCTCTCCTCCTCCTCCTCCTGCAGTATTTTATTATTATCTCTCTCTCTTCTGTCTTTCTTTTATGTGTCATGGGCAGAAGGTGCAGTGAATGGATGGATGGATGGTTGGCCCTGGTGGGAGGAGGAGATGCACATGGGAGTGTTCAGAGGCTGAGTGGGTGAGTGAGTGAGCAAGCAAAAAAGTGAGGTTCAGGGGGTCAGTTAGTCCCCCCCCCAGCATATCAGAGCAGAGATTGATACTAGTTGTATTAGTAGTAGCCATCCATATTTCTGTGTGTGTATATATATATGTATATACACATATACATGTGTGTGTGCACACATGCCCAGTTAAACATATATGAACTTCAGAATTAAAGGAGAATATGCTATATTACTTCTATATGAATATATGATCTTTCAATTTGATTAACACATTAAATTGTCAAGTAGAAACAATATTTTTATTTTTGAAAATGCCTTCAGTTGCAAAAAACAATTACACCAGTCAGATCCATCATCCCTCCACAGTGTTTTGATATTTTATATGATTAAGTACTAACGTGTTAATTAAAGATGAGAACATTCCCATACATAAGTCATATAATATTATTGAAAATCACACCCCTTAAAAATAAAGTTATGGAATTCAAAAAGAATTTTATACAATGAATTTCATGTTACAGACACCTGAAAATCAAAAAACATAATTGGTTCAAAACTTACATCTTTAGGGTATCACAAATAACAAATTTATACCCGATCCCCCCCCCATCCAATCTAAATTGTTGTTTTTTTAAAGAAAATCGTAGATATTTGCAAGGCCTCTGACGGACCCACCTTCTAGAACAACCAACCCAATGGCTGGAATTAACCCGGTGCCAACACTGACAGACAAGAAGCTCTCAAATCCAGACTGTCAGAAGCACAAGCAGTAGGCAGCAGCAGAACACAGAGATCCTGACTCACTCACTCACTCAGGGTCCAATCTCACACTACACCACACTTCTTCATTCATTCATCTGTGCCAGGAATTGGGCGATACTACTCACTAGTAGACCAGGTACCGATCCACACGGAAAGGAAAGGGGCAGGGATGGGCTTGACCGAGGCACCAGCAGCCTTTCAAAAGGATGAAGGTTGGTTTGGGTTCAAGACCGACCCCTTCACTCGGTCTCTCAGTCACACACTCCCTTTTCCACCCTCCCTTCTCATTGCCTGGCCTTACTCTCTCCCTAAGCGTGGTGACAGTTAAGAGGGAGCCTTGACAGTCAAGCCCCCATTATGACCCCCCCACACCCATACGCCTGTCTGAGGGTACGCCCCCCCCCCTCCCTACAAACAACAACAATACACCCAAATACCAAATACCCTAAACCCCCAACCCTGTCCTCCTTCGCTCTCAACCAGGCCAGATCGTCCGACCGTCCGTCTGCTAACCTATTCGTTCGTCACTAAGTCCGTTCGTCTGTCAGTCCCGTCAGTCCCGTCAGGTCTCGTATCTGGGCCATGACCGTTGAGGATGGAGTATTTAATGGCCTTCCATCCTCCCTATCTGCCTACCTAGCTACCTCCCTACCTCCCTTCCTACCTGGCTGGCTAGCTACCCACCACCCCCTTCCAGCTACCTGCGGGGTAGAAATATTATTATGATTATTAATGTTATTATGATAATGAGGAGGAGGAGGAGGAGGTGGTGGTGGACCACTTGGTGGGCTTGGTGCCCCTATGGATAGTTTCATGTTAAAGTCAGCCTGACTCACTCACTGCCTGCCCAACTCGGCGATCTTCTTCCTCCCCCCAAATTTGGATGCAGGATCCATTAAAATTAGGGGGAGGGTGGGGGTTCCGCTTGGCATTGCATGAAAACTGGGAGATTTTGGCTTTGAGACTGTGACTGAAAGTGTACAGTTGGCGGATCCAGACTGCTTCTTCTCCCTCCTTTCCTATTCACACGGGATTCTTTTTATTTTCTTAATTCATTAATTTTATTTTTAATAATTAAACCCAGTCATTTTGCATGGGATATTGTATAATTTGTTTGAATAAAGTATGTTTTTCTCCCACACGCATGACTTGATGGATGGAACATCAGACAAAAAAAAGCATGTGTACAATGCTGAAGGTAGAACTTGTGTCATATGTCACACAAACAAAGTAATTACTCTGAGTTACTTTGGAAGATAAAATAAGAACAAGGCAAAAACAAATCACAATGTGTGGTACACTACAGGGGTACTGACAATATTTAGATTGTACTCAATGTTGCATCTTGGGCTTTGATGACTAAAATAACGAATGAATATATTGGTCTGAATAAATGTTTAAGAAATTTTTGTGTAAAGATATTGAATAGTATTTTGTAGACAAGCCTTGCTAAGTACAATCTCTTCTCAGAATCAAACCTAAAAACTGATAACAATGATAATTGGGTAGCGCCAAAGGCATATCAGTAATGACTTTCTTTTATTCAAAGTATCATGCATGATACACATATTTATTCGATATGTTAATATTAGAATATTTATCATTATCATGCTGTGCTTTTAACAGTCCGGCTGTGGCAAAGATAACACTCATATATATATATATATATATATATTCATACATTTACACACAAAACATACTGTAACAGATAAAACGTTTGGTAGGAACAGTGATATCAATCTATGTCTATTACACTATCAAAATCTTATACTTTTCCCTTTAAAGATATAAAATAAGGAACTTCAAAAAAAAAAAACAAAACAAAACAAAACAAAACAAATAAAAAAGACAAAGAAACAACAACAACAATTAAATTAATTTGTAATATGACACTTATAGTAAACAACAGAAAAGTTTACTTGTTCATTTTTGTTTTCAAAGACATACTAATTGTCAAATAAGTACAATGTAGTCTAAATTAACAGGTTTTATTCACCAACCTTGGCTTTTTATTAAACTTAAGTCACATAATCAATTATTACAAACATTTTTAAAGCATATATTTTACTTAATTGTTTCATAAAATGTATTCTATTATACTATTTAGTCACTAATATACAGTTTTAGTTGCATTTACTGCTATATTATAGATAATACAAGAAATAAAAAATATATTTAAGAATATTAATACAAACATTCTACATTTTATCTTGACATTATAATTGTAAAATTTATGTTTGGATCTTTTTTAATTGGTTACAATATACTTCTTAGATTGATGTCTATCTGAGTCAGGTATTGTTCTTTATCTTCTTTAGGAACTTATTGATGAATACAAAGAAAAAATAATTTGTAATGAAAGGGAGAAAATAAAACTCAAATTGTTAAAATCTCAAAGATAGTAATTTATATTTAATGCTATATTTAGTAGTTTGAATTCTCTATGTAATATGTAATAAAGTTTATAAATAAATAGTAACCTATTTGAATTGACCCACATGCAAAATGCCTAAAATAGCTTATATTAGATTTCAAAAATAAGAGTAAAGTATATAATTGTCTGTTGTTACCATATATTGATATAAATATGATCAAAATTTAAAATTTTCTTTAGCTGTATCATTTTTTATATTGCTGTTATAAAAAACTAAGTAGACAAGGAAGAGAAATAAAGCTAAAGAAGACTTTGTCAATTTGTGATGTAACTGAACAAATTACAAAGGTGGGTTCAAAGTTGTTTGGTTGTTGTTTTGTTTGTTTGTTTGTTTGTTTGTTTGTTTTTTTTTTTTTTTTTTTCGTTTTGTTTTGCTTTGTTTTGTTTTGTTTTTAAAACATTTCCTAAGAAACTATGTGATTTCTTTAAAATCTCACACATCTTGTGAGCATATGCATAAATTTCAAAAAGTCTCAATTTTTTTTTTTTAATTAATTCAATAACTTGCAATAAAAATAATTATTTTGATTCAATGTAAGTATTAAATATTGATATTATTGTATTGTAAAAGGTATAAGAAATGATACAAATTTGTAGGCCTTTTATAGCCAAAAGAACACATGGATATATGCTCGAAACACATTCCCACCGCCAACTCTCTAATTATAGTTCGGCCATGTTTTTATTTATTAAATAGATAGCAAGGAACAAGGGCATAAATATTCTAAGTCAAATGCATTAATTGAACAGCATGAACCCACCTTGATATTTCTTAGTTAGATTAAATACAAGATATCAAGTTTGCTATCTTAACAACTTCAAAGTGATTTAGGAAATGAAATCTTCTTACATGTTCCACAGTTGCACAGAACTTTAACCTCTTTATCTCAAAACATTTAACTTTCATTTTTCATTATGTAATCTTGAAGCAAATTTCACTGTTCAACCAGTTGAATTTTACACCTCTCCAAATGTATGACCATTTTTTTCTCATAGAGCTACTCAAAGGGCAAGAAATGAAGATGCATCACAACTCACCACCTAAACAAATGTATGTCCTCAACATGAACGAATTGCATTTATCCAAAGATGGCATTAAATTCCTGGAAATGGCTTCACCATTGTAAAAAAAAACGTTTATGTCATTATTGAATTATCTCCTACAATCCATCTCGTTTTCAGGTCATTGCTACACAGACAAGCAAAATGAATACGAAGTGATAAAAATATAATAAAAAAGACTATTAGAATTGGGCTCCACCTTCCTCTAGGATGGGAGGCCAATACCTAGCCAAATTCAACTCTACCTTTGAAGCCAGTCATTCTAACATTTCACTGCTCTAACCACTTTGCCCACATTGTGATTCATCACCGATGACTTAATTTCAACATCAGTCTACTTTATTTTATTTTTATCTTATTTTACCTTTGTATTATACCATCTCTTAATTGCACACATGAATCTACATTCATCCTCAAACAGAATGAATCTAATATGTAACGTACGTTTCCGTCAGAGAATGATTACCCATTTCAACCAGCGTTTTTTTTTTTTTTTTTTCTCTTTTTTCAAAATTTAAACCAACGCCACATCTATTCAAGCACACTCTTGAAGAAAAAATAAAATAAAAAACAGATTATAAATAATGAGATAATAATAATAATAAGATAGAGTACTCGTAAAAATCAATAGTAAAGGTTATACACTCGGGGTCATGATGGAAAATACGAGTACATGTTGGCTTAAAGATTACAATACGAGACTTACAGTGGAAAAACACACATCATATGTGTATCCAAAACTTGTACACATGAAAACAAACAGAGCTGGGAGTGTGAGAGAGAGAGCTTTCTGGTGGAGAACCAACTCACAAGTGTGCGTCGTTGTTTGTATTACTACACACTTTTGACTTCATTGATGAGCATGAGTACAAAGCACACGTCCTGGCGTGCCACCCCTCATCAGAATGTGGGAAATCGTCCACCCAAAGGGACAGGCACCATCATCGAAGCACCGAGAGTCCACCGCGGGAGCATGAGAATGGCATCTCCGCATGTTGGATGAACGCCGAATTTATCTGATCGATGTGCTCGATCACGCCGTGCTGCTGCAGCTGCCGATGCCAATCATCGGATCCGAGGCTTTTTTTCCATTCACAACCACCTTGCTTGGATCCCCAAGCGATGCGGAGCCATTCCATGCGGCGACGCAGGTGACCTTGTTCGCAAAATTAGGGTTCTGTAATATTAGGCGGTGCGGGTGGGGATCTTGTGTGGCACCCATTCAGCCTCCGTCGCTAAATTTGGGTGGTTTCGCCGAAATCTGCCAGCTCGTTTCGCTGCCATGGTCGTGGGTGGCCAAATTGTCAGGGCACGCTTCCATGTGCCGGTTTGTGGAGGAGATTAGTTAGGGCTTTGCTTCTCTGGATTGGGGACTTACTGGTACTGGGTTAAAATTCTCTTCGAAACGCTTGTGTGTATGTGTGTGTGTGAATCGGATTCAGGAGTTAGATCAGTGTGTCTTGCCACTGGATTTTTCTGAAAAATTGGTGGCTCGAGCTGCGTGGGAGGTTGATCGCGGGGTGGTGGCAACAACTAAACATTTGCTCCGACCCACCTTGTGTAGAACCCGCGCCTGGATGCCGAGTTCCAGGCGATCGAGATTGGATCAGGAAGTTTCACACCCAAATTGAGCATGCCGCTCATTTCCCGCATGATTAGTGCTCCCTCTCTCCGCCCCGCCGAGGATGACACACCGATCCAAGGGCTTGCCTGCCGACGACCAGCTTATTCCGGACAAGCACGCAGATATCTTTATTAATGGCGTGCAACTTCCTTTTTCTGTCCACCTTCCAGTTGCCCACGGTTCCAAGTCCCCTCAGCACTTGCATCTTCCTTTTTGCTCCTAGTTAATCGTTACCCTGTTTGGGTTCGTCGCAACCAAGCGACCCCTCTACGACGTCGATCGGCGACTCCTCCAGCCTGGAGCCCCGGATCCGACATCCCACACGATCTCTCCGACGTGCCGTGAGCCTGGCGAGGAACTCGAGCACTATCGCATCGAGCTTGACAGAAAAAAGGAAACCTCTCCCCTATTGGTCGGTGCCGATTCTTGAAGCTGATGCAGCAGCGAAAGAGTGAGCGAATGAGTGAATGAATATGTGTGTTTGTGTTTGTGTTTGTATTGTGTTAGGCAAGGAAGGGAGAGGAGGGGGGATGGAGAAGATGGTGACCGAGGAGGAGGAGGAGGAGCCAGCAGCAGCAACAGGAGAAGGGGTGTCAGTAAAGTCAGTGAGTCCAGTCCAGTCCAGTGAGGATGGGGGTGTCCAGAAGAAGCGGCACAATTCGGATTAATGATGGACGAAGAAGAGTCGGGGGGGGGGGATATTGAATGAATGCTACAGACAGAAGAAGCAACCAAGTGTTGGCTGGCTGGAATGTCAATCATGTCTCCCTCCTCCTCCTCCCCCAATCAATGCCAAACGTGTAAGATGAATGCCGATGGCGTGGGAGGATGAGAGCTGCCTCGTGGCATCCAAAGTGCAGCAGCAGTAATCCAACCCAACCACGAAACCAAAACCAAACACACTTGCTGGACGAGTGGACGGACGGACGGACTGACTGACGGACGACGACGACGACGTCCAATTCAAATTCAGTCTTAGTGCCCTTCCTTCTTCTACGCTTTTAAAATAACCCCTCCCTTCCAGGCCCTGGTACCACCCTCCTGCTTTGCAAAGCTCCCCCCCGCGCTGCATTACATACATACATACATACATACAGATATATATATATATATATATATATACATATTCACGTGGAATACGCTCAGGTAGCAGTCCGTACCGCACGATACAAGAAGGGTGGCGTCGAACCGCTGATCTGATTATACGGGGAAAGGGGAGGGGGGGGAGTACTGCTTATTCATCCATCCATACATCTAACACACACACACAAAGGGGGTTGCCTGCCAGGCAGCCTAGTCAAGAACAACCCATTAGTCTTCTCTGCCTGTCGTAATGATAAAAGTGGTTGATTAACGTTGGATGGATAGATGAATAGATGGATGGGTGTTGGGATCGATGAAAACCTGTACACCTTGGTACACGAAGGTAAAGCTTTTATGTAGTCTTTGCATTGCTCATAACAAAATAATGACGGAGATTTATGTGTGTATGTGTATGTGTATATATATATATATATATATAAGCATATGATTTTTTTGGATTTTTTTTGGTTGCATTAGAAACTGTGCAATTAAATTACTATGCAAGATACACTAAAAAAATAATTGTGCTTTGAGTTTAGAAAATTTAGCCTTTATTTGGAAAACAAGGATATATATATATATATATATAGGTATATGATCATGATACATGTTAGATTTGAAATTTAAATATTCATATAGACTTGCTAATTGGCTATTTAAAGTTGGTATCTTCTAATTTTTATATCTTCTATCATAATCAATTGGATCGAGCTAAAATATATGTAGAAATATATTCATACATAACATATAATTTAATTGATATCAAAGAAGAGAAAAAATAAAAATTCGATTTTAAAACTAAATATAGATAATTGGAGCACCGATCAATTTTTATTAGATTTAAAATTAATTAATAAATAATTTAAAAATATCTAACGAATAATTTGAAAATATTTAATATTTTTTTTAGAAATAGAAATAATTTTATCATTTTAGGTAGGTTTTGATTTGATTTTATTTAAATTAGACGAAAAAAAGATAGGCAGATAGTTATTCTTGAATTAAAAAAAAAATAAACATGTAGGATTATATGTTACAATAGAAAAGTGTATATTTTATACACCTAAAGTGAAGATCTAAAAATAAGTCAATTCAAATGATATTCTTAAGATAGATCCTAACTAGATGCAAATCATCATAAATTTAATAATTTTTAAAGATATGTAAGATATTTAATGTCCTCAAATTTGTAATATATATATATATATATATATATATACATATTTTATCATTTTTTTTGACTCACATGATTAAATTGTAAAGACAAATAAGAGTTGAAAAATGTTATGATATAATAATTTAAGATTTAAATAATATTTAATACAACTATTACCATATTTCTATTAGATTTTTTTTAAAACTATGTTTTAGTAAAAAAAATTAATGAAAACTTTTAAAGTGACAATTTCTTTATAACTATGAATTATTTAGAATATATAATTATCATGTAGGAATATTTCTAATATTATTATAATTTATATTAGTCACAAGAACTTCAAATATTTCATAGAAGTACATGTTCTGAATTTTTAAAATTTTGTTAAAAACCATTTTTATTATAATTTATATTTAACATTATTAATTTTGTAGAAAAACAATTAGACTTAGTAGATTCCTTATTTTTGATGCTCTTGTTTTGTACTAAATTAAAAAGATGAAACTTATGATCCACAACAAATTAGTATTCCAAAATAAAATTCATTAAAGTATTTAAGCTATAAAATAAAAAATCATTTTGATTTTTTAATTTATTTTTTGATGAATTCGGTTTATAAATCTCATAAAATATTTTTATTATATATATATATATATATATATATATATATTTATATAATTAAAAGTAAATAAAAAATTTATTTATTTATTTTAGTTTAAATAATACTTACATATTTTAGAAGATTAATCTTAACTATATATAATTTAAGTGCAACATAAGTTTTTATTAACATAAAATTTTATATTAAAAAAATGATAATTTAAGCCAATTTAAAATATTTGTTTTTGTAGTAGCAAGTATAGAAATCCATTAAAATTTTTTATGATCTTGTAATGTTTTTATTTAAAGTCAAAGTCTTATCATTGACAACACATGCTTTCTCAACCATTGCATGTTCTAAAACAACCATAGTTGTATGCTTTGATGGACTTTATTCTAAATCTTGATATATATATATATATATATATATATATATATATATATGTTTATAATAATAAAAATTTAAAAGTTAAAATGACGTATTTTTTTGCATTCTATCTTGCCATCTATTCAAGGCAGAAGATATTATTTTTGAGGATCTTTATTTGGATTACATCATCTTTAAGATTGTGACAATCACAATGTTTCATCTACTAAGCCAATAAATGATAACTCTTGTAATGAATCTATCAATTATTGATTTTTCAACTTCTTAGTGCCACAAATATATTAAAATTATAAAAATATAAAAAATAGAATGCAATCATCTTTCAATCTTATTTCTATTATATTAAAGAGTTTTTAATTTTTTTTATCTTGATTTTAATGGATGTTGTCAATAAATAATATCAATCTTCTTAATTGCATTTACAAGTTTCTTTAGTGGTTCTTATATACATTCACTAATATCATATCTATGCTAATGAATAAGATGTTCCAACCTGTTTTAGTTCCACCTTAAGTCTACGACTTCTTCTACCTTGAATTCTTCATTATTATTCATTTTTGTAAGAAGAGGTAGCATTTTTTTTTATTTTTTATTTTGAGATATTTATTATTTTATGTGACTCAAAAAGAAACACGTGGTATACAAAATGGATCTTTATAGACTACAATAGATACAATCAATAGACAACAAGATTTATTTATTCACAAATAGAAAATAGTTTAAGCCTATAATTATCTAACTTTTCATAAGAATGAATAGTCTTGAAATTATAAAAAAATAATAATATCTTATTGCAAACATGGAATTGAATTTTTTTTTCTTGCAATAGACATTTATATTGGTCTTTTGTTATTTTTGAACTTCTTTTAATTGTGCCTTCATTGTTGTATGAAGTCCAATTAAATTATTTGTCAAATCTTCAATTATAGGATTATCAACTTTTAAAAAGTCAAAAGCAATAAGTTGTAGATGATAACGATAATTAGTAAAAAAATATGTTTATTGTATAGAAGAATGAATCATATTATTCTAAACAAACTCTGCCAATGGCAAAAAATTATCCAATCAACTTGTTAGTAGTTGATGATACATCTTAAATATTGCTTCAAAACTTATTTTGAGGGCTTTATTTATTTACTAGTTTGTAGATGAAAAGTTGAAGAGAGCTTTATATCTACTTTTAGAATTGTAAAAAAGGTTTTCTAAAATCTTGATACAAATTGAATCTCCCTATCTGATATAATATCCTTGAGTAATTAATAATAGCTATAGATTTTGCTAAAAAAAACTTATTTGTTTCTTCACTTATTATAAATTTTGTATATGGCCCAAAACATGCCATCTTGGTAAAATGATCCATTATCACAAATATATAATCATACAAATTTTAAATTAAAAGATCTGTAATAAAATCCATAATAATAGAAGAATATGTTTGTTTTGGAATAGAAAATGGGGAACAAATTCTATAAAGTCAATAACAAGGAGTTTTTGATTTTAAACAAACATCACACAATTGTACAAAGCTTTTGACTACCCTCTACATTTAAAGTCATCAAAAATCTTTAGATATTAGTTCTAAAGTCTTCTTATATCTAAAATGTTTAGCTGCTAGAAAATTGTCATAAGCTTGAAGAATAAATCATAGTGCTTTGTCTTTAGGAATGTATAATTTTTCTTCAATATAGAGTACTTTGTCTTTTAGAATGTATAACTATTCTTCAATATAGAGTAGATTATTCTTAAATTTTAACTTAAAAATATCATGAGACTTTAAAGTTATTTTATTTTATTTTTATTTTATTTTTATTCTTTTATTAACAAAAGGATCAAAAGACATACTTGTCAAGGACAAGAACTAGATGAAAAAGCAATTTAGACAAGTGAACATTCATTCAAAGAAAGGTAACAAAATATAAATAAATAAGTATGTCTATTGAAAGAGAAACTGGAATGGCAATTGTCAAAAGACAAGAAAAACTAGACACCCTTGAAACTAGACTGGAAGGAAGAAAGAAGTTGACAAGAGTGAAGAAGGCTTCACTCTTGTCTCTATATATATTATCTAACTACGGGCTATGTGGCGACATTCTATAAGACCTCCAATATGTGTTGACTTTATAGGATACATGCCTTGATTTACAAGGCAAGTTTTTCTATGTGTGGACCACATAGTTAGCTTGATCTTCAAGCTAACAACATGTGTGGCACATGGCTAACTTGTTGACCACGTTTCTAATCCAAAAAGTCAATTAAAGACACATATGAAGTCAAAGCAGCATCTATGAAGCTTCTAGGAAGCTTTATATTAAATACTATAGAATTAACTTACTTTTATCTACTTTTATTTACTTCCACCTATTTGTATATGTAATTACTAGCTTACATGAGTATATCCATGACATTACCCCACCTTTTAGGGATGAGTTCCACGAGGAGCGGTAATCATATATTGAGGAAATCTATGATATGACGAATTGTATTCGTCACATATTCTAATCTTTGTTCTCTTCGAAGATGATTGATAGGGCCTCTCAACCATCGATAGTGTCCCATACAAGGGCGGGAAGACCACCCAGTTATTTTATCATTGTTGAGGCCTTCATAACTTCCTTCGAATCAAACATTTGGAACACCATCAGGAGTTGTTTCTACCTCTAGCAAAATCACCAAACATCGGGAGTCCCTTCCCAAATTGTGATATCAAACACGTTGTATCTCACCATCTATTCAAGAAAGAGCATGTCGTTCTTAAAGATCTTCATCTCGATTGCATCATCTTGAAGGTTGTGACAATCGTAATGTCTCATCCGGCAGGTCAACAAATGAAGGCTCTTCACTCAAATCCGCTGGTTGTTGGTTCTTTATTTCCTGAGCGTCACAGCTACAAAGAAGCTACAAACAAGGATTAAAAGTAGAATGTTATCTTGCCTAGATTTTGTTTCTTTTATAAAGAAGGTTTTCATCTTGATTTTGATGGATGTCGTCGATAAAAAGCCTCCACTACCTTAGCTACATTTGCAAGATTCTTTATTGGCTCACATGTGTGTCAAGTCATCCTGATAAATGATTTGTCAAATCTTTCGCCACAAAATTATCAACTTTTGAAAAGTCAAAAGTATCAAGTCATAGATGATAACCATAATTAGTAAAGAAAGGTGTTTATTTTGTAAAAGAATGTACCATGTTATTATAAGCAAACACTGCCAATGGCAATAGAGTTGTCCAATCATCTTGTTGGTAGTTAATGGTACATCTTAAATATTGCTCCAAAACTTGATTAACATGCTCCGTTTGTCCATCAATTTGAAAATGGAAAGCCGAAGATAGTTTTATATCCATTTTTAGAATCTTGAAAAGAGTTCACCAAAATCTTGATACAAATTGAGTTCCCCTATCTGATATAATATCCTTGGATACTCCATGATAGCGATAGATATTGTCAAGAAAGAGCTTAGCTGTTTTTTCACATGTGATAGTTTTTGTACATGGTACAAAATGTGCCATCTTGGTAAAACGATCTACTATCATGAATATAGAATCATAAGAACCTGAGATTGGAAGATCCGTGATGAAGTCCATAGAAACAGAAGACCATGGTTGTTCTGGAATGGTTAATGGCTGAAGAAGTCCAAAAGGTCGATGACGAGGAGTTTTTAATCTTGAGCAAACATCACATGATTATACAAAATCTTTGACTGCCTTTCACATTTGAAGCCACCAAAAATCTCTAGATATTAGCTCCAAAGTCTTATTATATCCAAAATGTCCTGTTGCTCAGAAGTCGTGACGAGCTTGAAGAATACGTAAACGTGCTTCTCCTTCTGGAACATATAGGCGTCCTTCGAAATAGAGTAGGTTGTTCTTGAATTCAAATTAAGAGAGATCATGAGATTTAGAAGAATTATTCTTGATATCATGAACAAGAGGGTCTGAAGACATACTTAACTAGACTTGCTTAAGAAAAGTTAAATCAACAGTCAATGTTGATTTTATTACTCGAAGATGAAATTTCTTCGGCTTCAAGAGAACCATTCTTTGTTGCTCAAAAGCTACATCTTCTTCTTTTGGTGTAAGATAAGAACGTCTAGACAAGGCATCGGACAAACCTTGTTGTTTTTCTAGTCGATAAGTGATGATGAACTCGAATCTTGATAAAGACATGCTCCAACGAGCTTGACAATGATTTAATATGGGTGCTGACATAAAATACTCGAGGTTCTTATGATCCATATATACGGTGATTAGACTGGAAGCGCCTTCTAGATAATGACGCCATTCTTGAAAAGAATCCACAATTGCAAGAAGTTCTTTGTCATGGATCTCATAATTGATTTCTGCTGCAGAGAATTTTCTTGAATGAAAGGCTACTGGATGAAGTTTGTCATTTGTTCCCATTTGTGATAAAACCGCACCGAGAGCAAAGTCCAATGCATCTATTTCCATAAAGAATGCTTTAAGAAAATCAACACGATACAAGATTGGTGTAGAAACAAATGCTGTCTTTAAAGATTTAAAAGCAACTCCTACTTTTTGATTCCAATAGAGTTTGTCTATACAAGTCAAACGTGTAAGTGGAGCTACAACTCAAGAAAAGTCTTTGATGAAGATCCGATAGTAGTTGGCAAATCCAAAAAAATATTGGACATCTCTTACAGTTTTTGGAATCTCTCAATCTATAATAGTTTGAACTTTCTTCGGATCCATCATAAGTCCATCATTTGAAATGATGTAACCTAAGAAATCGACTTCAGTTGTGTAGAATATACTTTTTTTTATCTTGGCATAGAGTCCTGCATCTGTTAATTTTTGTAACACACGACGAATATGAAGTTCATGTTCTTCTGGATTCTAAGAATAGAACAAGATGTTGTCTTGATAACAAACCACAAAATCATCCAAAAACTCTCGAAAAACATCATTCATTAGATGTTGAAAAGTTGCTAGTGCATTTGTAAGTCCAAAAGGTAGGATGTTGTATTCAAAATATCCATACCTAGTTCGAAACACATTCTTCCATTCATCTCCTTGTTTCATGCATATTAGATTGTATGCTCCCTAGAGATCTATTTTTGTATAGATCTTAGCTTGATTCAGCTGATTAAGAAGTCCAGATATTAAAGGTAGTGGATACCTGTTCTTGATGGTAATCTTGTTGAGTCCTCGATAATCAAGACATTTGCAATGATCCATTTTTTTTCTTCACAAATAGAATTGGAGCTTCTGTCGGAGATTTAGAATAGCATATTAAATTCTTGGCTAGATTTTCTTCAATATACTCTTTGAGTTTAGTCAACTCATTTTGTGGTAATCTGTAGATTGGTCCGAATGGCGGTTGTGCTCTTTCTTGAAGGTCAATTGAGCAATCATAGGGACGATGTTCCGGGAGTGTATCCGCATTCTTTTTTTTTGAATATATCTTGAAATTCTTGATATTGGCTTGGAATGCCACTTGAAGTCTTTTCACCAATAGAAACAGGTGTGGCATATATAATATATGGTGATTCTTTTATAGCAACATGCAAAAAAGCTTTTGTACCTATAAATACGGATTTAACTGAATTGGACTTATGATTCTCTACTTGATTAACTACATTGTTAGTTATACTTTTAGAAAAAGTAAGAGTTCAAAAAATCCAATCTATTTGAGGGTTGTATTTTTGTAACGACGATAAATCTAAAATGACTGGATTAGAAGGAGATCTAATGATATTAAATACTACAATGCTATTATGACCATTGATTATTACTTCTATAGGAAAGGTTTCATGAGTAATATCTCCTAAAGATAATAGACGACCATCTATGACTTCTATATGAACAGGTTTAGTTATCTTTACTAAAGATATGCTATGTCTTTTAGTAAATTCTTTATCTAAGAAACACGTCGAGGCTCATGAATCTAACAAGGTAGAGGCTTTGTAATATTTAGGTGCTAAAATAATATTTAATATAAAAGAAGGATAGGGCTCTGACGAGAGAATATGACCTTTATTAGATGTTGTGCAAGGTTCCAACCGCACGGTCCCTATTATAGATTTATAAACTCATTTTCCGACATATTGTCTTCTTTCACAGCCATACTCCTCATTTTGTTATTGCGTCATTTTTTTGGATAATGTTGAGTAGTGTGCTTTGGTTCTCCACAATATAAACATAATCCTTCTTGACGACGATGAGTCTTTTCTTGCTTAGTAAGAGGTTTGAAACGTACTACATCAATTTGCATATCCTCTACTTTCGAATGTATGTGTTGAAGAGGTGTTGGTGTTGCCATTGAATTATAGTAACATTAAGGTCGACTTGTATGATTCTCAGATCGAAATTCAAAAAGGCAATTGTCGTATTTCACAGCAAAGTCCGAGAATTAGGTAAGTTGAGCATTAATTTTTTTACCTCATATTGTAATCCGTAGAGAAATTGGCTAATAAGTGCAGTATCATCGCATTTGATATCAGTTGCAAGTTGTCAAAATTGTGAAGCATACAACGTTATTGATCGATTGCCTTGTCATAAAATATGGATCTTATTGGTTGCAATACGAATTGCATCATGTTCTCCATACATAGATCTACATTATCCAATATTGGATCTCGTCGTTCAAGAAAAGATAAAAACCACGATAGTACTGAACTCGAAAGAAGCGTACTAATGAATCTAACTTGCGATCGTGGAGTTGCATCGCAAGCATTAACTCCGTCAATTGCTTTTGCATTTGTGCCATTGCACTCTTCATTTCAACAAGTTCTGTCATGATAACACTTAAAAAAGAGAAGATGTCTAATATCGCTTGAGTCAAATAGAAGAGAGGACTTGAGAATAGAGAAAATACTAAAGACAATATCAGTTTAGAAGAGGGTAATCCGCAACTTCTAATATGCTTATATCTTATCAAGAAAAATGGGTAATCCACTCTTAATCAAGATTAGATAAAGCTCTGATATTGTAGGTGTACTCTTGTCAATCTGTCAAGGATAAGAACTCGATGGAAAATTAATTTAGAAAAGTGAGCCTTCATTCAAAGAAAGGTAATAAAATATAAATAAACAAGTATGTCTATTGAAAGAGAAACTGAAATGACAATTGCCAAAAGACAAGAAAAACTAGACACCCTTGAAACTAGAATGGAAGCAAGAAAGGAGTTGACAAGAGTGAAGAAGGCTTCACTCTTGTCTCTATATATACTATCTAACTAAGGACTATGTGGCGACGTTCTATAAGACCTTTTATATGTGTTGACTTTGTAGGACACATGCCTTGACTTACAAGGAAAGTTTTTCTACGTGTGGGCCACATAGTTAGCTTGATCTTTAAGTTAACAACATGTGTGGCACATGGCTAACTTGTTGACCACGTTTCTAATCCAAAAAGTCAATTAAAGACACCTATGAAATCAAAGTAGCATCTATAAAGCTTCTAAGAAGCTTCCATATTAAATACTATAGAATTAACTTATTTTTTCCTACTTTTATTTACTTCTACCTATTTGTATATGTAATTACTAGCTTACATGAGTATGTCCGTAATACATACCTATAGAAATAAGACTTTTCAAATTTGGTTATAAGGCCAATCTAATTACTTCTTTTAATTGTATAATTTCTTAAAATAGATTATAAACTTGTTTCATAGATATAGAAATAATACTTTTATAGTCGCATTAGTAATGCATGAAATTTCTATCTTAAAAGTATTGGTAAGCTTGTGAAGATGTGTAATAGTTATAAATTTATTCTCACTTCTATCAAGTGTATTATCTATGATTTTTCCTTCTGTTTCAAACAACTTAATAAATCCACAAGTCAAATTAGAGGAAAATTATCTACAATTACTAATATCAAATGAAAAATTCTATAAATAAAAATAATCTATTCTTTTAAAAAAAAAATATTAGTGTTAGAAGAGTAAATATTAGTTTAAGGTGGATAATCCATAATCTTCAAAATATAATAATAGAAGTGAGATAATCCATTCACTTTTGAAAAAAAAGTAAATATAATGAAGTAAGATTCTTATTAAATTATTAAAAGCATAAAGTTCAAAAAACTCAAAAATTAAGACACTCTTGTATCACTCAAAAAGACTAGATAATCATTAAAAGATATTATAATATTAAATTTAAATGGCTATTTTCAAAGATAAAAAGATAACAAAGTCATTAAACTAAACTAAAGACTAGAAAGGCATTGATAAGAAAGAAGAAGGCTTCACTCTTGCCTCCATATATACTATCTAACTAAAAGCTACATAATGATGTTCTATTAGACTTTAAACATATGTCAAAATTGCAAGATACATGTCTTAACTTGCAAGGCAAGTTTTCTATATGCACACCATATAATTATCTTGTTTCACAAGCTATCAATGTATGTGACATGTGACTAATTTATTGACTAAGTTTTTAACCTATCAATTAATTATAAATACATATAATATCAAAGCCACACCTATGAAGCTTCTAAGAAGCTATTCCATAAGATATTATCCACCTAATGTACTTTTATCTATTTCTATCTAACCATATAGGTAATTATTGAAGTAAATATGTATATTTGTAATATAATCTTTATTTATTTATTTAATATATTTTTAAAAAATTTAAAATATGTTATAAATTTTTAAACTATCTTTTAATTATTTTATATATATATATTTATATTCTTATAAATATATATAAATATAATAATATTTATATAAACTAATAAACTAATTAATAATTAGTTATTTTTTTCTAATTTTAAAAATTAGTTCTATTTAATTTTTAAATATGCCAATGTGAAAAATTTATTAAGTTTTAAAAATAGAGTTATAAATTATAAAGATATTACAAATTAATGATTCAATACATGATTTTAGAGGCAAGTAGATTCAATTGAATATTCTTGATAAAATATAAATATCATTTTTATATGCCAAGTTATATGTGCCATATTAATATTTATTTTTATTTTCCTATACAAGTATCAGTATAAATATAATTATTATAAAATCGTTTTTTTCAGAATTTTGTTAGAGTGAACTCCAATACAAATTTTTAGTCTAAGTGATTGTACTATGTTTATGGCATAGTGTAAGATCATAAAAATATATTATAAAGCTTAATAGATGCAATTAGTAAGGCTTAGAAAATTTGTCATTACTCATTGTACTTTTATGCACCTTTTCTACAAATGTTAGTTATGTGTCACCATTGGTTTACTTTTATGTGCATCTCCTCATGTTGGTACAACAAGGTTGTTCTGTAAATGGCAGCATTGCCAAGTCAAAAGCAAATGCTCTTGAACAGATTAGAGATCACATGTTTTATTCCCGTCATTTGTTCCATGTTGGAGCATATACATATGCATGCCTATTTTTATGTGTGAGTTTAGTGTAAAAGTTGAGAGAATCTGTCAATGCAGTTGTGACATTTTTTTATCCTGTTAGTATTCTTTTCTCTTGAAATTAAAGAATCCCTTAATTAGTCATGCATGCAATTACTCTTGGATTGAAAGAAAAAAAAAAAAAAAAAAAACTTTGTGTAAAAGAAGAATGGTAAGAAAGGGAGGAAAAGGAAGGGAGGGAGGGAGGAAGAGAAAGAAAAAAGAAAAAAGAAAAAGCGAAAAGATGATACAAATTATACAAGATATTGTTTAAATTGTTGTATTTTTATTGTTCTTCAATTGGGAAACTAAAGATACCTTCATTTTGTCCCCAAATATGCCAAACATTCTAGAATGTTAGAACCCACATATCATGAATCATTATACATTTTATAACACTGGTAAATTATATAGCAGGTCAAATTGTGATTATATTGTAAACATATAATCACAATATACTTTTTGCAAGCAAAAACCTAAACTTCACAAAAAAAACCAATAAGAATAGAAGGAAAATAATTATCATTTGGAACATTGAACACATGTTTGGATCAATGTACCTTTTTAGTCTTCTTTCACATGATCGATCCAAAATTTTGTCCAAAAGCATGCTTAGAATACCCTCCAAAAACATTTAAAATTATATTCAATCTTTTGTATTTCCTCTCTTGTAAAGTATAATAATACCACTGTTCCCATCATAAAAGTACAGGTACCCAGTTCCAATCACTGACTCTTCCAATTAAAATCAACACTTAATCTCACCCTATTGATAAAAACAACAATGTTTGAAGTGTTCAAGCTATGCACATGAAGGCTTCTAGTTGAAACTGAGCTATCCTTCTGATACAACTTGCAAACCACTTGTACAAATGCCCAAATTCATTTCAAACTCCATCCAGACAAGCTTCAAATGCTAAAAATTAATTATAAAATAAATACATACTACTTAGTTCAAATTAATCTTATTTAACAAGAGAAAAAAAGAAGAAGATAGTCCAGTCATTTAATGAGTTGTGCCTATTCATACTGCCTAAGTAGCCCTTCATGGAATACTTCCAACTGACTTACATCTATACAATAAAATAATATAATATGTATACATATATATATATATATATATATATATGTATATAGGAAAAGAATTGGATTTATAATGAAAACTTGGTGGTTTGGTATTCCTTTTTCACTGGAAAATTCCTGCTTAAGCCACCTGGAGAGCATGCCCAAAGTACACACAATGGACAATCACATCAATTGAAGGCACAGAGAATGAAGATCTTAAGCTAGTGCCATACTTTGAGAACCTGGCCAAGCTTCCAAAGCAGGGGAACTGGAGCCAGGTGCAGGCCAAAGGCAGGGGGGAGTTGTACACAGCAGCCTGACCAGGTCTGACATGGCCTTTGGCTGAGTTCTCACAACAACAATAAAAGAGAAAGAAAAAAGTTTTAAAAACTAAAAACTAATCAAAACAACAAAACAACAAAAAACAGAGGGGCTCACTATTCTGATAACTTCACAGGCTTCCAAGGACAGGAATCCTAGTGGACAGAGCCTTGCCCCCAAAGCATTGAGCCTGAAGCTTTTATAGGGAACATGGCTGTTGCAACACTGAAAAACCCAGCCAGGTACTTGTATTACAGTGAGAACCTGGAACCTACTTGTCTCATGTCAGGCGTCATAGATGGATAAGCAGAGAAGACTGACATCTTATATATTTACATATAAATGTGTGTGTGTGTGTGTGTATGTATGTATGTATGTATTAGAATTCCTAATACCCAGCTGCAAATCATGTGTGCAACATTCCTTAATTTTATTGAAAGGAAGTTTACTCTCAAGCATAGAGGATCAACCCCAACATACAAACATCTTGACACGTCTGATGGCAAGGTCCCTAGGTGTTGTGCACTTCTCTTGAAGGAGAGCACATCATACCAACAAAGATAAGAAGGATTTTAAAGTGGTGTTTGGAATATACAAAGCTTTGGAAAAAGCTAAGTAAAAGATAAAGCTGCACTACATTGTATTTATCTACCATGAGTACCATAGCCTACTAATGCTTTCTTTTGAGGATTTAAAGTGTGTGTGTGAGTTTATATATATATATATATATATATATATACACACTTTATCCAAACATCATTGTGTGGATATTCATCTAAGGAGTAATCTTTGTTTATAATACCTAAAGTGTGAGCTAATCATGTGTCTTATTAGGACAATGCAAGAGCAAACATTGCATGTTGGAGACACCACCTTTGATAAGGTTGGTGCCATTGTGAAGTCCTAAATAAACTTTCAAATCCATTCTCAACATTGGAAAATCTAACTTGAGTGTCTAAAAAGTGATGATTATGTCAAATTTTAAACTTATAATTAATTAAGCACTAATATTGACTATGCATTATATACATAAGTTAATGCTTGATGTTAATACTTAAGAGAAAAATTATTAATAAGAAACTCCACACTTAATGCAACTTACATCCACATATGCCTCCATAAATTTATATATATCAACAGCTTTTTGTATCCAAGTAGCATTGTCTTGTAGTAACATGGCCATTAGATGAAAGAAGAAGGAAATTATTTTATTATATAAGAGCTTAATTAAAAATATATAATAAAAAACATAGATAAATGATAGGCAAGTAGTAAAATTTATTAGTATTAAAATTACCTTTCATAAAAATAGGATCTATTTATTTTATAGAACCATAAATGAGGCAAAAAAAGATAGATTAGAAAAAAAAAAAAAAAAACATATATGCATATGTAGGAGAGAGTTAGGAGTTGATTTTAGCAAAAATTACCTCAAGAAGACAAGATTTGGTACTCAAAGAGGACCGGTTGCCAACCAAGGTTGAAATCAAACTCTAAGGCACGAAATTAAGCATCTATAGCAACTCCATAGTTCTTTTATAAATTGGAGAATGGAATTTAGGATAAAACTTAAGAAAATATTTTTGAGAATTTATTTGAGGTCATTTGGATTAATATTGAGGTTTTGAGAGATTTTCAAAGTTAATAATATTCTTAGTGGCTTTAGATTTTGAGAAATAAAAATATGTTTATAAATTTGAGGGTTTTTTGAATTTTGTAGCATATGTACTAGTGAAATTTTGGCATTTTATTATTGTACTTGTTCTAAATGTGTATAAGAAATTTTGAAGTCAATCAAGCAGTTAGGTTGAAACATACGAGGGTTTTTATGGGTTATAGTCTTGGAAATTTGAGATTTAGGATCAATGAGTGATTCTAAGATCTAGCAATATTTGCTAGTAAGATTGAAGCAAAAATTAGTGAAAGAAGTTAAGACTTGAAAATCTATACATAAATCATAATTTGGAGCAATTGAATAGTTCAGCAAGGAGAAATCAGTGTTGAAAGATCAATATTTAAGTTAGAGAAGGAGGGTGATCAATAACTAAGAGGTTTTGGAAGTATTTTTTGCAATTAATAAGTTTGATTCTTCTCAATTTTTGTGTGTTTGTTAATTTCTTGTTGATTGAAGTCTAAATAAAATTTTAGTCAAAATCAACAATTCAATAATCAATAATTGGACTTTGTAGGATTTATTAAGACTCTAAGATTTAGGATTTGATTAAAGATTGTTTAGAGTTTAGTTAGGATTTAAGGTTTGTCTAGGATTTAATTAGGATTTAAGGTTTGTCTAGGATTTAATTAGGATTTAAGATTTGACTAGGATTCAATTAGAATTTAGTTTAGAGTTAGGATTTAGGATTCATTTAGGATTTAGGATTCATTTAGGATTTAGGATTTGTCTAGGATATGAATAAGATTTAGGATTTTATTAGGATTTGGTTTAAGTTGTGACTAAAATTGGTTTAGAATTTTATTAGGATTTGGAAAGGATTTCATTAAGGTTTGATTTAGAATTTTATTAAGATTTGAAAAAGATTTCATTAGGATTTGGTTTAAGATTTGATTAAGATTATTTTAGGATTTTATTAGGATTTGTTGAAGATTATATTAAGATGAATTGGATTTCAACTAGAGTCTTATTTTTAATATTTCTTTCAGACTTCTTTATTATATATATTTCATCAAGGTTAATTTATGATTTCTTATGTTTCTTTTGTAAGTTTTTGAAACTTCTTGTGGATTTAATTAAAGGTTGATTAGAATTGTCATAATTTAATCAGAATTTTGTTAGGATTGTATTAGGTTTGTTATGATCACCTTGTTGCAAATTCTATTTTTCCTTCCACAATCAGGTGTTGAGTACATTCTTAAGCAAACTTCATGTAATATGACAACGCTAAGACAAAAAAAAGAGTCTTGAAAGTCACAATCATGCAATTTACATATTTTGTAGGCAAGCCAATGTTTCCCACTTATTGTTAGCAACATCAAGTTGCATCTTGTGCAGATGCAACTTGGCAACAAAGATGGTGCAAATCTTTGCCCTTTTTGGTGCTATCCACATGAAGGATAGCACAATTTATTCAAAGGCAGCTCAATTTGACATTAAGAACTTGCTGGTGCTTATCTGAGCTTATCCAAGTTACTGATATTGAAATTGCACCCTTCTTGAGCATGTACATGATGTATACAAATCTGTGAAATCCCTGGTGCAGATTTTATTGCTTTCTATTCACTTTTGCTCATGGTAGCAGCAAGAAAGGGGGAGGGGGGGGGGTCATTGATGACCCTGTGTCAAAAATGTGATGAATTTAGAAGATTCATGTCCATTCATTTATTATTATTGCAAGGGTGTTTGTATTAGTAATGTTCAAGGGGTCAACTCTTATCCAGATATGGCATTTGGTTTTTGAGTGGTTTAATAGAAATGTGTGGAATCAATAAACATGACAGAGGGTTTTGTCATTTTGAAGAGCTTTTACTCTTATGGGGGGCTTTGAAGGCATTGACATGCTTTGGGAACTGAGTCCACTGTATAGCTTATGACTGGTGTCCAGCAGGAGCAAGCCTTGTTTCTGACCAACTATTGTGGGATGATTGATGGTTCAGGTTTCTTTTATACTCTGACATGGGATATTGTGCGGGGAACCTCAAAATGAACTGAATTTCTTAGTGCTTTGCGGGGTTTTATGATATCTCACATGCTTCAAGATAGTCATAATTTTCAAAGCAAAAAGTTGATGTGAAGACATGAAGAGATACAATTTTGGTGGCAGATCATTTTTTGGAATAGGGTTTGGTCTTATTTTCATGATCAGTTTATTTTCAAGTTGCTACAATGTGACTTTCAAGTTTTTTTGGTAAGTTATCTAGACATCTTCAATTTTTTTTTTTAAAATTGATCTTACTGCAAACCTTCAATTTTTTGGAAATGAACAAAGAATGAGATTTGTTATTACATCTTCTGATTGACAACTTCATTCCCAATAATGAAAATTTCCAACTAATGGCCATAAACTATGTGATACTCCAAGTGTTCAATCTTCACATGCCCAATCTTTACTAATTTCAGACTATGTTATGAATGATCAATTCTATTTCTACTTTTTATATTAATCTTTTAATAACACATGTATATTTAAACGTATGGCCTCAAAGTTTTTGAGTATTTCAAGTGTAAGACTTCTAACTTTTCAAACAAATATGTTACAAGTCCAACTGAGATGACACAACTTAATGACAGTTTTTTTTTTTTTTTTTTTTTTTTTTTTTTCAATACCTCTAACATACGATTTTCTTAAAATATAAAATATACCTTAAAAAAAAACTTTAAACAACCTCTTCACTACAGACTTTTATTCATCAATTCACTTTAGATAATTTCCTCAATGAACAAAAAGGAAGGCATCATGAAAAATAGCCCAACTACGTGTGTTCAACATCTACAAAAATTTGAAAAACACTTACTCTCTAATTCCATACAAACCATACCATCACAACCCAATTATTAAGCTTGACATTCCATTCTAATACACAGCATTGAAAAAAACTACAATTGATACACAAGTATTGCAGTGTTAAGAATTATTGCATATATGACATCTAAAAGGATTGCATGCCAATTATTAAAAGCCCAGAATATATCTTTGTAAGACTTAAATATATTGTCTGTCAGTGCCTAGTAGTCTCAACCAAATTTGTGGAGGACTCTGCAAACGAGGGAAGAGGACAACACAGCTTGTGTAGGAGACAATCACACTAGGTGGAGTCACTCACCAAAGATTAAAACTTTGAGAAAATTTTCGAATTCCTTCATGTAGTGAGAGAAGCATCTACCAGCTGTTCCTGTTGGTTTTTTCCCCATGTGAGAGGTCCATTTGAATGCGAGTACTTGCTAGACAAATTACTCTTGGTCAGGTATCTAAGGGTTGCATGCCAAGATCAACATCACAACACCTGCAAATCGATTTATTCAATGCTTTCAAAGGGCTCCTTTAGACTAATATGCAACGTCTAGTGTCGTTATCCAGATACACTCACAAAATTGGATACCTTCTGGTAGGCGTTGCAGATGCATCTCTATGCTTTCAGATTTTCCAAGAGCTGCCTGTATCTGGGAGTCTCTTCGTCAAAAATGTAGGTCAATGGTGACACCAGAACACCACTACCTCCAGCCTGTGACCAACATCAAGAGAAGCGAACTTCAGCATACAAATTGTTCAATCTCGAGTGGACATGTTTAAAATGGCAATCAATCTGGTAATATATCAGGTTCCCAAAATGAACAATTGACGCTCTCAACTCCATGCCAACCAGACACTGGAGTGCTGATCCTAAACACCATAAAATAAATTTCGGTGACCACCAAAATACCTTTCTTAGCTGCTGGACAGCATGATATAGTTGAGGCTTCGGAACACAGATGGTTATCGCATAATAGTCTACGTTTGCAGTACCTCCTTCGTTCGTATAAACAGGACTAACAGTAGGGCCCTGCAGGTGCGCACAGAATATACATGAAAGTTAAGACCATGTCTCGTAAGGTTAATAATGATCATGCTAAAATATGGAAAGTTGTATATTCTTTACCACTAATTTCGATAATAATTCGTGCTACGTAAACAGTTGCATTATTTGAATTTCACAAGTTCCAAACTCAAGGATCTCGTAACCAAAATACGAGGTCGTCGTGAACAAAAAATTTGCAGTGAGCTCGAAGCCCACGGTATTTAATGCAGTTGTCGCAATATTGGGTATAATTTGAGCAGATGTGACAAGACAGCTGGCCAGAGTCATATTTTAACAAATGCTTCGTCATTTCGTCAACATCCAGGTCAACCTAAGACGCCTACTTGGGAAGTTTTGTTATGACAAATTCTTGGTGAGAACCTATATTTTTGAAGGGATATCGAATTATGACTCAGTAAAGAACACGTGTGACTCCTCCATTAACAGCCAACGACGTGATTTCAGGCAAGCTATGACGAAAGCAACTACAACCCACGTACACTACACTGAGTTGGAGACAATGGTGGTTAACAAACCTGCAACCCTGGGTAGCTGGTATTATTGAGTATTCTCTCAGCAACCTCCTCTGCAGAAGCACCTCTCATGTTGGCTACTACCTGTTCATATACATGCGAAAAAATTAGAATTGTGTAGGCACTGACCAGGTCTAACATTTAAAAGGTGAACCGCAGTAAAGGAACCATCACAGAAAAGACCATACTCGTCCTAAGAATCAATCAAGTTAAGTCCAGTTGAATCAAGTCTGTAAGCTAATTTTTAGTGTTTTGATTTTCGCTACTCAGAAGGTGTCAAACCCTACAGTGAATTGACCCAACGCAGTGAGATGTGCTTCAAACCGCTCCAACATTTCGTGAGCAACATCAAGCACCTCCTTGCGTTCTAGCAATGCCTTCTTGTTGGCAACAAACACTCCCTGCAAAGAACGATACAAAATCACCTTATAAATAACTACATAATCAACAATAACGGTACATGCGTAATGTTGGTAACAAATTTTTTGCTTCACTGTTTATACTTGAAAGAACGCCCATTCAAAGCATCCTGAATGAAGATAAACTAACAGTCTAAGGCGTGATTATCACGGGATACAGGTGAACAATATGATTGATGAGAATATGTCTTTTCTCTGTTACTCCTTTAAAACAGGATGACAGGAACTGTTAGTGGAAGGAGAGACCTGACTGCTGAGAACAGCTCCCCCGGAAATCTCCTTGAGATTGTTCTCGCGCAGAGTGGTTCCGCTGCTCACCAAATCCAAAATGGCATCAGCAGTCCCCATCTGTGAATATTCCAAGTAGAATCGTGTAAGAAACTACAAAGCAAGAACTTCATTAACACGCTTACTGCAACACACTGTTACTGGTAGAACTCAAAGAGGGAACCAACGAAAAGGGATGTTATCATTAGAAAGACTAGAGCGAAACGGTGAAATGCAGCGAAGTTGCTTACGGCGGGTGCAGCTTCTAAGGCACCATCAGCGGTTGAAAGCTGGACGTGTTTAAACCCATGCTTTTCCAAGAACTTCTTCCCCAGCTGAATTGAAGAAAAATCACCATGATGAGCATCATTGTCGGAGGTTCAATGTTAAACCCTGAAAACTACGTCTTAAACATAGAAACTAGCGTGTATTTCAGCAGATATGTATTCGTACATATTAGAAAACATGTATGTCGTGCGAAAAGGTTGCAATCATTGCATACATAAGTGTAGCCTGTAACAACACGTAAAGGCCTATCTTCAGTCCATAGTGGCATTGCAGCTAGCTCGTTTAAAGAGTTTATGTTCTCAAAGATGCCGTAAGTTGGAATCTGAAACCACGAGTCGATTCCAAATTAGAAGAGGTAGTTCTCCTAGATCATGAAAACTAAGAAACCAATTAACACAAATGCAGTAATAAAAGCAAGAACTACCTGACAGTAAGTGCATCTAGCTCCCTGTATTCTTGAAGATTTGTTTTACTTTTTTTAGAAAAAAATATTTTTTTAGGAAACTCAAAATGGAGGAAGAGTAACTGCTAAAGCTACACAACTTGGATTATAAAAAGCTTGAGATAGATTATCCACGAACCCCTATTGCAAGGTGACATTCTCCAAATCCCAATGCGTCGTGAACAATTACGAGGTCCTCGGAATCCTGGCCAAGAATTCATGATACAGCATTAATTTCCAATGCGTGATTCCTAATAAGCTCCCCTTCGCACAAACATTTTCACACAGAAACTAATGCAAAATTTAATTCTTCTATTAAAACTGCTGACGTTACGTGATAATGTCAGTTCCATTATGACCTAAAATAAAGGATGTCTCACCTCGCCGTACTCCCGAAGCATGTCATAGCCAACAATTCCCATATCCACATCCCCAGTTTTTAACTTACGCACAACGTCGGATGCTCGTTGAAACCACACTTCAACATTCTTGAGCTGAGAACAGAAGTGGCACAAGCGAGTAGAGAATAATTTTCAAGCTTAGAATGATGAAAGCCGTTGTGAATGAAACCAACTATAACAGAAGAATACAAAAAGACCAGTGTGAAAAAAATTAAAACAAACAAAAAAATGGAGAGAGCTTTCTCGAATCCAAAACCGTGGCTAGCTTGGATTGAAGGCACAATACTGCACGGCGAAATAAATAAAATGATATGAACGTTGATAGATGTTAACTCACTTCAGAAATGTCTGCTATGTACTGGCGAGGGTTCAGTTTACGCACTGAAAGCTGGCAATCCTGCAAGTGTATAGCCCGTTTCATAAATCATCAGAACTATGCTGTGCACCAAATGATCAAGATTCACATAGATTTAGTTACCAAACCTTGGACGAACTTCCGGGTATGACTAAGCAGTCCTAATTGACGTGACTGCTGATCTGTAAATTACACGTAATCGAAAAGTACTGCAAAACCTGCAACCTTCATCAGACCGAGCGTGTCTTCCGCCATACGTCCTTTGCTGGGAAGAGCCAAGCGAATAGTTGTTCGCTCCACAGGCTGCAATGGCTTGCCAGGACCTGCAGAACATATTTAGCATCGCCCTTCTGAACACAAGTGGGGCCGCTAACTCAGTAGCATCGTAAGACATGTAAATTCTGGGCTTCAGTTCCTGCAACTCTAGACAAAGACCATGCCATAGAGGTAGAAGAACGACACAAAGCCTCGCTGTGAAGACAAGATAGGAAAGTGGCACCGCTGACGGACCAGAGATGTCGACATTGAGTTGAGGCAATGTGGTTGAGCTTGGGCTCACTTGGCAATGGAGTTTAAGGCTGCTAATCCTGGGAGACAACTTCACGCAAGGCTGCCTAACCCTGAACTGAGACCCCAACTGCGACCCCAAATACGAAGTTCGTGGCAACTCCAGCTGCTGCAATCCTGCCAAGCTTCCTTGCATTGTCATAGTAGGTGCCACCGCCATTGCCACACTAATTCCACCAAAAATGCCCACTTCAAAACACACAACTACAGCTCCACGAGACCTGTCTACAATCGCAAAATCCCGTTCTTCAGCTCCAGAACACCCCCACAACCTCCTTACAAACTCGAAAATTCACGTAAGAGAAACAAATTTCATCGCAACGACAACCATTCCACCGCAAATCAGAGCTGGACAAAACCTGCAAAACAGTTAACTGCCGTCACAACTATCCTTCCTCATTCACGATTCTCCTTGAACCCCAGGCTCCTGCTTCTTCACAGATCCTGGTTGCCTGCAATGAATGATCCGCTCCCCTAAACTGACTTCACAGAAACCCTGCGAGTGAGAGAGAGACCCAGTGGGACTGATTCCCACTGGCAACCTCTTTGTCGCTAATGCTCAATTGGAATTTTCCCTTCAGACATTTTCGGCATCGGCATCGGCATCGACATCCCCCTGACGGAGGCTTCTGTCCGTCCATTATTCGTTCGTTAATTCAATTGTTCGTCGCCTCCTCCTCGTCCATAAGAATCCTCGTCGCTGTGTCCACTTGAGCATGTTGGAGTGCACGCGTTTGATGGATGAGATTCGAACGAATGAATACTGACGAAAAGGTTTCGTTCGTTTTCTGGACGTGGCTTTCACCAAGTCCCAGTTGGGTTGCTACCGAGTTACATGCCGTTTACTTTAAAATAGAAATAGATAATGAGAAAATAAAATACAAGTTGCACGATGTTATATTCATCTTAAAAGTTTGGTTCTAAAGGTTTGAAATGCATAATAAATACTCAATAATAAATAATAATATATAAATAAAAACAACAATATAATATAATATAATATCCTTTTTAATAAATCAAAATCGAGACTTTATAATTTAATAAAATTTACTCTGTAAGCAGTTTTTTTTCTATTTTGAAGTTAGGATATTAGAATGAACATTTTTTTTACATATATTAACGGAAATGAAAACGTTTCCACTTTTAGAGATTCATGTAACACTGACTGCCAAAGTCAAATTTACATTGTTCATCTTGTTAAGTGGAGTAAATTAAAATAGTATGTTTAATAAATTAAGCATTTTCCTTACACTCCAATAATTGGTATGCTTGACTGCACATTCTTTGGGTTGTATGTCACTTACAAATCATGTATATATACACAAAATAGTAAACATATTAGAACATGGTTCCTATACGTTTCAAGTTAGGTCACAATTCTTATCACTCCTTTTCTCCAGCAGAAATATCAATTATAAAATTTAATACGCGATTAGGTTTACAATTTTAAAAAATAAAAATAAAAAATAAACTATTTGGCACATATGTCAAAGCTACAAACAGATACAACAACGTGAAAATTTACACTACATCTTTGTCACTTGACAAAATAAACAACTTACACAAAAAATTTGTTTTGATGTGTTTGATTAACTTACACACAGCACAGACACACATACACAATCACTGCCATCTAAAAACACTGTCTTGAAAGAGGTGTTTTGTATGTAACAACATTTCATATTCATACTCCAAAAGGAAAGAAATAAAAATAAACAAATAAACATATTAAAAAAAAAAAACGAACTGGCAATCGGAGGTGAGAATTTGGCCTCAATCAATGATTGAATGATTTGAATTTTGATTAGTTGTTGTTGGTGTTGTTTACTTGTTTGTTGTTGCTCTGTTTGGTGATGTTTGGCGTTGTTTAGTCCTCCCCCCGCCCTCTATTTTCATGCGAGTGAGTGAGGGCTGGATTTGGGTAAGTGGGGTGTGTTGGTTGCGTCGGGGAGGAGGAGGAGGAGGAGGAGGAGGAGGAGGATGCAAAATTAGGTCGACGCTGCTGCTGCCGTTTGTAGTGACACTTTCAGTGCTGGGTTGGAAGAGTAGGAGGAGAAAGGAGAAAGGAGGAAGAAAGGAGTACTTCAGGATTGAAGTGGGCTTCATCGTCATCGTCCTCTGCCTTCCGTTTTCATACTCACTCCCATTCCCCACCCACTCGTGCCGCACGGGAGCAACCTCCAAGGCAGGCAGGCAGGCAGGCAGGCAGGCAGGCAGGCAGAAAGGCCCTTTCGCCATTGTCTCGTTTGTATTGTGGCAGTGGTTGTGTTTCAGCCTACTCCTTGTCCTGGAAATTATTCTGTAAGGGTTTTGGGTACCGTAGTTTTTAATTTTCATTTTCAATTTTTGAAAAAAGAAAGAAAAAAGGAAAAGAGTCACCCCGAAACTCAGTACAGTCAAGAGTTAGGGTAGGAGTTGTACAGCTCGTTGTCGCTTGGGCTTAGGGTTTGTTCGTAACTAGGAAGTTTTAATGGAGGAGGAGCATGAAGTGTATGGGGGTGACATACCCGACGAAGTGGAGGGGGAGCTCGAGGGGGACTCTGATGGAGATTGCGAGGACCTCCTCCTTAAGGGGGACATTGGCATTGATGAAGCTGCGTCTAAGGTAACATCTTCCAGACATGTGCGTCGTGTATTGTCTTATTCGAGAGCATCGTTTGGGGTTTGCGCGGTGTTCATGCGTGTGCTGAACTGCATGACTATCAGTAAGCATTTCTCTGCCTGCTCTTCGTAGTCTCGTGTTCAATCTTGACTCAGAGCCGATCGAGGATGCAGAGAAGAGTTTGTCACAGTGCTGACTACCGAGGGGATTTTGGAAAAAAGGATCCATACTTGGCGTGGTTCTTGACGTTTTTCATATTTGGGTTTCTATGAGACATGTCTCGCAGATAATTACATTGGTATAAAGTTCTTAGAGCCGCTGTTCCTCATCCGTGCAAGAGATCACTGAGAATTCTGAATAAAACAACAATATTTGGTTGTATTTTGATAAGATTACAGACTAGCATCTCACCACCATTATGTAAACACCTATAACTGTGTTTTGATGGTTCTGACCCGTGTTTTTGTTGTTCACATTATGTGCTTTTAAGGAGCTGGAGGAGATGAAGAAACGTTTGAAGGAGATGGAGGAAGAGGCCGCTGCTCTACGTGATATGCAAGCTAAAGTTGAGAAAGAGATGGGTGGTAGTCAAGGTTTGAATCCTCCTACTCGCTCTCGCATTTCAATTCTGCATAGCAATTAGTTTGGCTTTAAAACTTACCAACTCTAAAAGGATGCTGCATTTATGTATCAGTATTGGGGACTTGGAAGTGAGATTAAAGGTTCGAAGCGTTTTCTTGTTGTTAAATCAATGTGTATCTTATCCGAAGCGTTTGGCTGCGATGCCGTGGTTGTCGAATGAACTGCAGTGGTCTTTGTTGATTCATAGTCGATTGAGGATGCCATCCGATTCAGGCATTGAAACGCTATTGTTTATTTCATTCAAAACGCCTAATTGACAATCAGATTTCAAATTTATTGAAAAAGACCACTTTCATAATGAACTAATTATGTCTGGAATTCGATTTTTTTCAGACTCGGCAATCACAAGTGGAGCCCAGGCTAACCGAGAGGAGGCTGATGCTCGATCTGTTTTTGTTGGCAATGTAAACACTCTTCCACTTGTGCTTGACTTTGTATTAGTCCACAGATACATTTCTGAATGCATGTTCGCTTACAGTGGGCTAGGTTATGCTTTTCCTTGTAATTTATTGAACTGTTTAAGCGGCTGTTTGGGCTTGTCCAAGTGACTGTTTCAGGAGCTCCATCTCTTTTGAGCTAGTAAAGCAGCGACAGAATCGTAGTGAACACTTGATTGAGTTTATTATTTTTTCTGCGCAGGTTGATTATTCCTGCACTCCAGAAGAAGTACAACAACACTTTCAGTCATGTGGCACAGTGAATCGCGTCACAATTTTGACCGACAAGTTTGGACAGCCAAAAGGGTAATGCCTCTTTTTTCACTAGCATCATCTTTGAACTTATATCAGGATGTTATTACTACGTGTTTTAGAATGTTTTGCAGTCAAATCTCGACAGCAGACAGGAATCTCCCCGTTTCGATGTAGGCCTCATGAGGCTATAGCAAGGGGCTACTAGTTAAGTAGCTTCTTTGTTCTGGATGATTATATCTCGTGCGGTTTACAAGTCTCGGATTGCATCTAGTCTCTGACCTAATGTCTTCATGCGATCAGATTTGCCTACGTGGAGTTCTTGGAAGTAGAAGCAGTTCAAAATGCAATACTTCTTAGCGAATCTGAGTTACATAACCGTCCACTCAAGGTTGTTATACTACCCTTGGCCGTAGAAATTGTCCTTGTATATGCCAATTATATACTGAATTTTCTGCAAGGCTTAGTTCTACGCTTTTCAAGGTTTACGTGTGAAAGGATCCTGTCTTTTGTTTGGAATTTGATCTCCGGAATGATCCCTGTTCATGTTCGCAGGTCACATCAAAGAGAACAAATGTACCTGGAATGAAGGGCTTTCGGGGGCGACCATACGCCCCTTATTATGGGTACCGCCCACGGAGGCCCTTTTCAGCTCCCTATGGGTATGCTTCCTATGGTTCTGGGTGGGCATCCTGGCTGGATTCCATTCTGAGTTGTGGCGGTGCATATTTCAAAGGAGCTTAGAGTTTTTTTATTTTTTTTATTTTTTGTTTTTTTGTTTCTTGCATTTCTTGATACAATATTTGGTATTTGTAGATAGAATCTGATTTTGCTGGTATATTTTAAACTCAATTGGTCACAGAAAATAGTACACTTGTTAGATGTTATGTTGATGGTTTGTTGTGTGGTAAGAATACGTGGTTGCAAAGTTCGTGCCACAAACTTTGATTGTGTTGTGTTAATAGAAACGAGGTGTCATGTGCAGGAAAGTGCCAAGGTTCAGGAGGCCAATGCGTTACAGGCCTTATTATTAGGCAACTTGTGCTATTGGTACATTCTATTTTTGACTGTACATTGGTCCATCCACATGAAGTTTAAGAGAGGATTTGGGTGGCCAGCGGTCTTAGTTGTCACTCGAGATCTAAGGATAGGATATGTTGCCTCTCAAATCGGGTTCAGTCAGAAAGAGAACAACCTCAAAGTTTGGGGAGTTGACAAATGGTTGAAATTCACATGTGTTGGATTCTTTTTACCCTGGAGGTTGAATGATTCTTTAGGCTATGTGGTTTAGGACACGTAAGTTATTCTAAAATGCATGAGCTCGTGATTGTGACGAACTCTATATTTGTTAATTGAGTTCTGTGCTTTTCATTTTTGCATGTTCCAATTAGTGAATAGCGTGATTGTAAAATTGAATCTGAAGACAATGGATTCTGGTGTAGTACTCAGAGCTGTGATTCTTTGCTAGGTGTGGAGCATTTCATTCCCCTACATACTATGTCGACTTTTATACTCAGGAAGGTCTACATTTTGACGGGCTCTGTTTTGCATGTCACATGCAGCAGTTGAGTTGTCCCTGTCCACGTAGGTTAGAAGTATGAAGTGGAAAATAGGCACCTTGAATTGTCATTGCTTCGTCATCTTCGTTATTTACAACCCTTCATTATCTTATACTTATTGACGTTTAGCGGTTGTGGTTCGTATATCAGTTCAGATAGCGTTAGTAGTGTAATAAGCAGTCAATACATACAGATTCAAGCCCAACACATGGAAAAGGACAGTCATTCTATACACCAGCACGGATTCAGAGTGGGCAACGGTTCATTTTCCATGCACTGGGTGTGTTCGCTATGCCCGGCTGCTGGTGGCAACCCCTACAGATTTAATCTCCTTATTTTCCAAGAAATAGGTTCATTACTGTTAGACTAGCTTTTGATAGAGTTTTCCCCTGCTTAAATCTAGGTGAAGTTCAGATCTTTACAACTGAAACCGACACTTTCGAGGAACAGAAGCAAAAAAAGAATAATTTACGGGTAGCGAACTATCAAATTTTCTTTATTTGTAAATACGCAGTAAATTCTTTGCTGCAAATCCAATGCTGCCTACTTCCCAGTAACGAAGGGGGTCATATTCACGAACTACTACCTCTACAGATCCACTGAATTCAAATGGCCAATCCGTGCATAGAAGTCCGCCACAAACGTCTTCCACATAGAGAATCTCTGAATACCACTGTGGCCAATCCGCAAGAGACCTCAAAATGAACTGAACTACCTGAATAGGTTAGAAAAAGCCTGAATTAAAGTAGCTAACTAGCTTGTTTAGATGCAGGTAAGTCCAAAAAGTGGAATCAGCAAAGGGTGCACCCCGTGCGTTTAGAAATAGAAAAAGAAAGAATACAGATAAGCCCAGGAGTCTTAACTGTTAATGATCAAAAGTCAAAACCATGAATAAATGCCCTACAGTTCTACTTCTTAGAATGTATGATTTTGAGGCTGGTGAGGGTGATCCCAGTCTCCCCTTGAGCTCCTGGCGGAGCACTCGGTATCGTCTTTTCGCCGACAAGCGTGATCACAATCTCCTTTAAGTGAGCCCGTCCCATGAGCTCCAGCTTGCGCCGAATCCCCATTTTAAAGTTAACCACTGGAGGAACAGCCGGCGCTTGACCTACGTGGGGGAAGGAGAGCAAATTTCCAATATACTCCAGACACCCGATCGAAGACGTCTCGTAGTTTGCGTCCGGCAGGAACGCGAACACATTTATCAGATGCGAGGAGTTCCATGGGAAGTTCGCCTTGATTTGAAGCAACTCCTCTCCGTGGCGGTCTGACAACCAAGGTCTTCGCTTAAGTTTGAACGTGACCGGACCCTCTTTTAACCAAACAGGTTCCTTAAAACGGGGGGTGTTTTTAACCATTTCAGCGATGTCAGATTCGGAAGATTTCGGGTTGCAGAAGCTCCAGGTTGGCTTCGAGCCCTCCGTGACGGTTCCTTTGTCCGTCCATGCCATAGGCAGCTCCTGGTACTTCACCCTTAGGAGATCCAGGTCGAGCGCCTGCGCCACCGTGACGGACACTTGGTCGCCGTCTTCGTCGTAGAATGTGAAGGCCGTGTTAAGGTAATCAGGGTCCGTCACGTCTTTGCGATACTTTCCAGGCAGTGTTTTCCATGCTTCCCATAAGCGGTCGATGTTGGCGTGATGTGAGAAGAAAATGGGGTCTGCAGCAGAGTCTTTGAACGTGCCCATATCTTTCGTATTGGTCCATACGTGAACAGGACCATGAGGTCGCCCTTCGATGCCCCCCATTCCCATACCACCGTCATCACCGAATCGATACGGTGCCCCAGCCATGATCAAAGGCGTTACTGACACCGATACTGCTTGCGTCCACATCAGCTGAGCGTTTTGTTCTCGAACTGCGGACTTGTTCTGCGGCAACGGGCATGCGGTGAAGTTTTGAAACTCTACTATCTGCGGGTTTTTGCTACAACTGTTACGGTCGGGGTCATACAAGGAAGATGTCTTGTTTATTGCATTTGGCGATAAGCTCCACTCATGGGCGAATGCTTTCGGGATCTCGCCAGGGAATGGCGGTATCGGCGACTGATTGTCCCAGGCCCAATAGGGAATGGCAAACTCATCATCGCCGATCAGCTTCGCCAGGATGCGTTCATGGAAGTACAAGTAGAGACGATGCCACGGGAGGAAAAGCCAATTTTGGTGTATCTCAAGAGGATGCTCACGACCTTCGTAGTAGAGATGGTTGTTGCAATAAGCGCAATGAAGTCTGTACTGCGCCAGGTATGACCGGCCGTCCGTGTCTGGAAGTGCTCGCATAATCTCCACCGCCCTCTGGTACTTGGCAATGTAGGCGTCGTCAATTAGATGCGCCGCAGGGCGCACTCTCATTGGCAACTGGGGCTGGAAGTCAAATTTCTTGAGAGAGCCGAGGCGCACGGGCAGCGTACAACAGCCCTCAAATGAACGGACGGTATAGTTGCAGAGTTTCAAGTCAGGAGCTGGAAAGGGCTTGCCTTCTACAGTTTGCACTAGGGTGATGATTCCTATAATAGCCAGAAATGTTAGTGCCATCATGGCTCCAGTGAATGTTGTCATGATTTGGGACGTCGACATCCTTCGGGTTAAACTTGAGACGTCTTCGGGGTCGATGTTCAGTCTGAAAATGACCACAAAATTGTCAGTAACTACACAGTGGACCATGGTGACAGATGACAGCTGTCGCTGATTTCCTAATTCCGCACTCACTAATTTGATGGTTAATCTAATACCAACTTTGATCGGGTCAAACCCTTCCGTGATTTACTCGCCAATCAGTATATGTCAGGGTTCAGTGTATGGGCTACTTTGCGTAGTGAGCTATCGTGAAATCACGTCTACTACAGTCATTCAGGACTGCAATTAGTGATCATCTGCTGAGTGTTTTCACATTTTGAGAACCAAAAGTAGAATATTTGAAAGAAACTCTAGCTACATTTGAGCTTGCGCAGCGAAGAAAAGACACAAAAACACCTCCCTGAAATCTATGATGATACCAAAAACTTCGTCGATCAGACCAACATAGATTTCAGTGGAAAGGAAACCCCTAATGATGTTTTCGCGATATTTCACTCCAATCAACTGAAATGGCTGCCATCAAGGAATGAGATGCGTTTGCAAGAAGCCACTCGATGGCCCGAAAGCTGTCTCAAGGGTATTCTAGTTATTGGACTTCACTACTAGAATTCGGGTCGCATACCAACGTCCACAAGCAATATTGGAGGTGTTTCATGTGGACATCTAACGTCCCGCAATGCCCACAAGCAACATCATAGTTGGTTGTGGACGTTGCTTTGGGGCCCACATTCTAGGAGTGCTTGCATCATGGAAATATCGATCTTTTTTTTTAGATCATGGCAGCTGCATGCAGCAATCACTCACCCTCGCAATGGATCGTGTCTTTGCCAAGAGTGGATTTCGGGGAGGGTGGTAATGGTTGAAGTGGATTGATCACAGGGAGGAACAACAATCGAATTCTACATCGGAGCTGATCAAAATTAGAGGAACTTAGAAACTCACTCTCAAGATCATCGTCACCCTACTAGCGGAAATAAAATCAAGCCGGAGGCTCACCTTAACCGAATCTTCCGACCTCCTGAAGATATTTGCAGCTTTGCAGCAACCAGTGACCAACTTCATCAACACTGTAGTATTTTGAAGCCTACAATCGGATTATCAGATGTTTATTGCACGTCACAGATTGCGTAGGAAACCTTTAATTGATTTCCATCCCCTGCAACAACTCGGTGACTGAGTTGTTCCTTCTTCCAACTTTGGATTGCACGGCCTGATTGCAGTTGATCGGCTTGGTCGTGTGCGGAATGAGATGGCAGCGATTCAGATCCTGAGATGTCAAAGATCAGAACAAACGAGAAGTACAGTATGGAACTTGATCTTCATCACCAATCTTCGTCGCGTTCAAAGAGAACCATGCTTCAATTCGACTACAAGTACTTGCAGTATGCAGATACTCCACAGTCGAAGAAACTGGAATGGATTTGTCTTCAATCGAAACCAAAGAAGCAAAGAGCTGCGATTGATGAAGTCTCGAGTCCTTTAATATGCAGCGAGAAGATGATCCGCCTTTCCCAAATGCCTCTTCAGTTGTGATTTCCGAAGTTGTCTTACTCACACTTTGGATCCTGCGAAAGATCTCAACAAAAGTTGGATTGGTCGACCATCTTCGAACCATACACTGAAGGGGACGTAAAATTCCTACCCCTGGTCGATAATGGTACACTTCAGTGAACCTTCTTCGCTCCCGTTATCGACCAGGGGTAGGAATTTTACGTCCCCTCCAGTGTATGGTTCGAAGGTTCGAACGGACATCGTCCGCATCTCGAATGTGAAACTGAGGGAAATTCTGCAATGAATGCCCTCCAAGTTTGTGTTTGCAGACACGGCACTCTCTGATTTCACCCACATGTCGAATAATTTTTCATGACCGTGTGCAACGTGTGCATTGGCATGTTTGACTGCCCTGCCGCGTAGACACCACCTACATAATCGTTGCAGTGCGAAGCTACTGGTACAATGATGCGAATGGTAGAGTATCCAGCTTACTTCGGCAGTGACGTATGAAGCTTGTGCAGTTTCTCCTGCTTGATCTTTCCCTGGACCCAACCCCCGTTCAAAAAATCTCATATTTTGCATCCGTGCTCATGAGCCACAGAATACTCCACTTGGGCTCTGTGTGTTTTTGCAGCTTCGAACTACACCCCTCAATTTCGAGACACTCTTTACTAATGTCTGTTGGCCGCAGCTAAAACTGTAGTGTGTTTGGATCAAAACTTGTCATTATTGTAATATGTTAACAGCACTAATTAGGTAAAGTGGGTAAAAAATCACATAATTTTAATATGAGCATTTTAAGTGTTTATTCTACGTATGGATTTCAAATATGTGCACAAAATTTGTTTTTTTATAACTATCAAAATATATATTAAATATAAAAATAATATTGTATTTTTTTAATTGGAGAAAAATGACAAACCTTTTTATGTGTGCTAATCATTAAATTAAATCAAAGAAAAGTGTTAAATATTAAGTATTTTAGTAGATAATATTAGGGTTTAAGGATTTAGGGTTTATCAAAATATTCTCTTCTTAGGGCTTATTAAAACATTCTATGTCTGAAAATAAAATAAAAGTATACATGATATAGAAATAAAAAATAAAAACCATGATCTTAATGAAAATTTTAATACAAATGTGGACATAAGATGCTGTCACAAGGGAACAAACCATCAACCTTATCTAAAAAAATTTAAGAACCTTTGTAGAGAGCAGACCTCTATCAAGAGTTGTAGAGAGCAGAGCTACAAAAAAAAACTGAGATCACACCAAGGTTGTGGACTGCTGTTGAAAAACTCTGAGAACACACCAAGATTGTGGACTGCTGTTAAATTTATTACATATATGTATATGTATATCTACACACACATACACATTCATGTGTTTGTTGACTACTTTTAGAAAAAATATGAAGACTTTGCCGTACATATTCACATGTCATTTCCTCTCTCTTTCCTCCACTTTCCTTTTCACAAAGATATATACAATGTAGAATGTGGATGAGAATTTATTGACATGAAGCTCCTCTAGTCAAAATAGTTCTTCTTTATATGTATCCAGCTATGTGGATTGTATTGTCTGTTTTCCATTTTGTAGGAAGGGGGTGAATCTGTTGTCAACATGCCAGCTGAAGCTACATTTTGCTCTACTTGCATGAAAATGGACTTCTACAACCCTGGTTTGAACCTTCAAGGTCATGACAGTGAGTGTGAGAGTAACAACTTTAGACAGAAATATATATAAAAAATAATGAGGAGTAAATTCTACTCAGAAATGTTGTTGTAGCTCACCATTAGCCTTGTCAAATCTCAATACACTTTTCCCCTCAAGTCTTGCTCCTGGTTAGCAGTTCAACAAGAGGTGGCCCCAGCTTTGTTTAATTTATTATCATGATTTATTATTATTATTATTATTGTTGTTGTTGTTGTTGTTGTTATTATTATTATTATTATTATTTTCTTCTTTTGGGTTTGTTATTAGATGCTCATTTTGTAAGCTCTGAGTTGTTCATAGCTATGAGCTAACACTTTTCAGAGCATTTCAGTAACTATGAGCTAACACTTTTCAGAGTATTTCAGTAACTATGAGCTAACACTTTTTAGTAACTTTTCAGAGCTTTAGTAACTCATAGCTACTAAAAAGTGTTAGCTCATAGCTATGAACAACTCATAGCTACTAAAAATTTAGATTCAGAAATGAAGATGAGTAGCCCAATTATTTGTGATCAGCTATTCCAATGCTGACCAGGCCAATGCTTTCTGTGGAAGAATTGGTTCACAATCTGGTGCTATTATGTGTTAAAGTCCGCAGCCAGTGGACCAAGGCCAATTGGAAAGGTTGTCACTGTGCAGTGGAAATTGCTGATGAGGATGACTCTGAAGGGCAATGCTTATCACACTAGGGGGCAAAGAGGAGAGTGGCTAGAAAAAACAAAACAAAACATTAGAATCAATGTATAACCAATCCAATCACGTTCAATTTCAGTTCCTTGCTGGTCTTGAAAAAGGCATTCATGGTAGAGGTTTGTTAGAAACATTACATTCAAAGGAGATGATGTCTGCCTTTGGTCCAACCAGCCTCCTGTCAGTCTGAGCCTTCTATACAAAAGAAAAGAAAAGAAAAGAAGCAAAAACATTCCTCCACCTTAAGGAATGTTATGTTCATGTCAAAAAAGTAAAAGATAAAGAAACAATAATAGAAGTAGATGATACAATGAAAGTCACATTATCAGAACACAAGTCATAAAAGGTGAAACCCATTCAACACAAAAGACACTTTCACAAAAAAGACTTAGAAAAAACCCCAATGGTGAACAAAAATCCTCCTGCTTAGGGGACAAAAAATTCAACACATCCTCTACAAAGATTTTGGGGTTTTGTATAACATATCCCAGGAGGCAATAGTTGACAATGACAAAAATGTGGATCTCACAATTCAACTTTCAGACAGGGCCTCAGATGATGCCAGAAGCAACACATCTTGTGCTGGAGCCAACAGTTGAGTAAACAAGCACATTAATTAGTAAGGATTTATTTTTATTTTTTATGTTGTATTCCTTTTAATCTACTTCTTTGAGATAGACCAGTATGTGAGGTAGAGTCAAAGTGTAAGTGCCTCTATTGCTGCTCTTGTATTGTATTAAACCATTGTGCCAGATTTCTTTGCATTAAAATCAGTCAAACATGATGGGTTCCGACAAGACAGTGATTTCTGTATTTGTTATCTTCTTCTTATTCTTATTCTTCTTTGGATTTTACACTTAATCTGGCCATTTCTTCAATGCAAAAGAGGGCACTGTGGTGGATATGCTTAAGTGGAGAGCCTTTTTGGTGAATATGTGTCACATGTACTTTTAATTGTACCTTTAAATGTACTTTTTCTTACTACATTAGTAATGAGTTTGAATTCAATGATTACTTAGCAAGGAGTGTGGAAAATGCTTGTCAGAAGTGTGTTTCACAGGTTCCTTCATTGTGCTGGTGCCGTTTTTCAAAACTATGTTAAGTTTTCGACCAGGCAAGAGGAGGAAAAAAATGACATAAGAAAGATTGAATTTTTCCACCTTCTGGACCAATAATGTTTTATGCATACTTTCATGAATAATAATTAATTAATCAAAGCATACAATAACTTGAATAAAACTTGGATTAGCTTGAAAGATTTTATATACCACAAACTTTTTGTGCATAGGTTAACTGCAAAATACTTGTTAATCACTAGCATGGCTAAAACTAGGTAATCTTGGCATATATCCTGTTTAAACATTATTCATGTAAATATTTCAATTGAAAGTATTTATGAATGGTTGAAAATATATTTATTTAAAAAAAATAAAAATTCCACTAGTCATGCATTATTTGACATCTTCACTTACATGAAAAAGGATTTAAAATTATCTATTGAAACATATGCATGGAGGCATTGATTGAAAACTTCATATGTGATCTAAACCAATGTAATTAGATTATATTTTTAAATATTTGATTTTATTTAAATACTATAAAACTTTAATATATGGATAAAACATCTTATTTGAAAATTAATTAAATATGTAAGAATTAAGAGAAAGAGTATTCATTCCAAAATTATATTAGGTAGAATTTATTGAATTATTCATTAAGAAATTTGGTTTTTAATAAACTCTTTTAGCTAATATCATCTATTATAAGGTAAATATAATTAATTATTAAAGGCTATTAATTAGAAAATAATTAAAATTAAAATTTATTAATTTTAAATTATATTTAAATAAATGAAATAAAGTTTTAGAAGATAGATATTCACCAATTAGATTTTGGATGAAATTATAAAAAGAAAACTTTATAAAAAAAACATCAATTTAATGGTCTAATCTTACATTCATTCAATCTTCTCCTCCATTCTCTTATATATATATATATATATATATATATTTCTATCTTCTTCTTCTATTTTTTTTTTTTTATGATATATTTTTAATGTCTACAAGTTCAAGATCAGCATAAATAATACAATCTTAAGATGTCACAAACTACTCTTGCCAATTGAGCCAAAAAAGATTTCTACCTTATAAAAGCACCAATCTTGGGCACAATCAATAAAATCTTTGGTAAATTCTAATAATATTAAAAAATAGATTTTAAAAATATATATTATATATATTTTTAATTTTTCTAAAATTTATCAAATAAAAGAAGAAATACTATGAAAAAATGCTGAAATCAAGAAAGACTATGCTAAAATTTAAAAATAGATGACTATTCAAATTCTACAACTGCTATAAATTTTATACTTTTAAATCACAAAAAAATGGATTTGTAGATATTGTGGCTAAGCCCATTGGAGCATGTCCATGATCAAGAATTTTTTGCAATCATGGATTTATTATAACAATGGTACCATTATCTAAAAGTTACTTTAAGTATAATAATAATTTATACAAATTACAAAAATCTTGAGTATTTTATATCAATGCGTATTTTAAATGGTCACTAAGCCTATCAAAGATTTTTTTTAAAAAAATTTAAAATTTAATATTATTTATTGATTATGAAAATAATGAGTTTAATAAGACATCATTTTTAAATATTTTTATCTTGCAATAAAAGAAAAAAAATGAAACTTTTGATCAACAACAAACAATTCTTTTGAAGCTAAAGCAGTTTCATCTTTGTATAATAAAATCAACATTGACTATTGATTCAACCTTTCTTAAACAAGTTTAATTAAGTATATCTTTAAATCTTCTTATTTATAATATTAAAAATAATCTATATAAATCTCATAATATTTCTAATTTTAAATTAAAAAATAATCTATTCTACTTTAAAGGTCACTTATATATTTTAAAAGATGAAGTATAAATACATGTTTTTAAGCTTGTCATGATTTTCCAACTGCACAATACTTTGGATACAACAAGACTTTGAAATTAATCTCAAGAGATTTTTAATGGCTTCATGTCAAAGACATAAACTAAAAGATGATGTATAAACCAATGAAATCCATATCAAAGAAAGGATAAAAAAATAGAAATAAAGAAGTACGTATATTAAAAAGAAACTAGAATGGCTTATTTTCAAAAGACAAGAAAACTTAAGACTCTTGAAATTAGACTAGAAGTAAGAAAGGAGTTGACAAGAGTGAAGAAGGCTTCACTCTTGTCTCTATATATACTATTTAACTAGGAGCTATGTGGCGATGTTCTATAGGCCCTTTAATATGTGTTTACTTTGTAGGACACATGTCTTGACTTATAAGGCAAGTTTTTCTATGTGTGGGCAACATAATTAGCTTAGTGTTGAAGCTAACAACATGTGTGGCACATGGCCAACTTATTGACAACTTTTTTAATCCAAAAAATCAATTATAGATACCTATAAAGTCAAAGCAACATCTATGAAGCTTCTAGGAAGCTTTTATAGAAGATATTATAGAATTAACTTACTTTTACTTATTTCTATTTACTTCTACTTATTTATATAAGTAATTACTAGCTTACATGTATATGTCCATGACATTATCTCCCCTTCTAGGGAATAGTTCCACAAGGAGCGGTCATCATATGTTGAAGAAATCTATGATGCGATAAATTATATTCACCATATACTCAAATCTTTGTTTTTTTTGAAGATGGTTGATAGGGCCTTTCAACCATTGATAGTGTCCTATACAAGGGTAGGAAGACCACCTGTTATTTGATCATTGTTGAGGCCTTCATAACTTCCTTCAAATAAAATATTTGGAACACTGTCAGAAGTTGTTCCTACTTCTAATAAAATTATCAAACATTGGGAGTCTCTCTTAAGGTTGTGATTCCAAATGCATTGTATCTCGCCATTTATTCAAAAAAAAAAAAATGTCATTGTTGAGGATCTTCATGTCAATTGTGTCCTCTTGAAAGTTGTGACAATCGTAATATTTCATCCGATAGGTCAACAAACGAAGGCTCTTCAGTTAAATCCACTAATTGTTGGTTTTCCATCTCTTTAGCATCACAACTACAAAGAAGCTACAAACAAGAATTAAAAGTAGAATGTTATCTTGCCTAAATCTTGTTTCTTTTATATGAAAGGTTTTCATCTTCATTTTGATGGATGTCATCAATGAAAAGCCTCCACCACCTTTGTTGCATTTATAAGATTTTTTTATTGACTTCTATGTATATTCACTAATATCATATCCATACTAATGGACAAGATATTTCAATTTATTTCGACGCCGCCTTTAATCTAGAACTTCTTCTACTTTGAACTCTTGATTATTATCTACTTCTATAAGAGGAGGTAGAACCTGTCCTCTTTTTGGTATGTCTATTGTCTTGTATGGTTCAAGAAGAGATACATGGAATATTAGATGGATTTTCATTGACTTTGATAGGTATAAACGATATGGAACTGGATTGATTTGTGTAGAAATAAGAAATGGTCCAAGTTTACGATAGTCCAACTTATTACAAGGACAAGTGGTCTTGATATTGTAATGAAGTAACCATACGTTATCATCCATATAGAATGGAGGTTATTCCTTTTGATAGACATCCGCATTGATCTTTTGTTCTTCTTAAGCTTTTTTTTTAATTGTGCCTTCATTATTACATATAGCTCTGATAAATGATTTGTTAAATCTTCCATCGCAAGATTATCAACTTTTAAGAAGTCAAAAGTATCAAGTGGTGGATGATAACCATAATTGGTAAAAAAAGGTATTTTTTTTGTAGAACAATATATCGTATTATTATGAACAAACTCTACCAATGGCAAAAGAATTGTCTAATCATCTTGTTGGTAGTTGATGGTACATATTAAATATTGTTCTAAAACTTGATTAATATGCTCCATTTATCCATCAGTTTGAGGATGTAATATTGAAGATAGTTTTATATCTACTTTTAGAATTTTGAAAAGAGTTTGCCAAAACCTTGTTACAAACTAAGTTCCCATATTGGATATAATATCCTTGAATAATCAATGATAGTGATAGATATTATCAAGAAAGAGTTTAGCTATTTCTTCCCCTATGATAGATTTTGTACACAGTACAAAATGTGCTATTTTGATAAAATGATCTACTATCATGAATATAAAGTCATAGGAACTTGAAATTGTAAGATCTGTGATAAAGTGTATAGAAACAGAAGACCATGGTTGTTCTAGAATAGGTAATGGTTGAAGAAGTCCATAAGATTGATAATGAAGAGTTTTTGATCTTGAACAAATGTCGCATGACTGAACAAAGTCTTTCACATCCTTTCACATTTGTGGCCACCAAAAATCTCTAGATATAAGCTCCAAAGTCTTATTGTATCCAAAATATCCTACTACTGGAAAGTCGTGATGTGCTTGAAGAACACGTAATCGTGCTTTTCTTTTTGGAATATATAATCGACCTTTAAAATAGAGTAGGTTGATTTGAACTCAAACTTAGAAGTATCTTGGGACTTACAAGAAGGATTCTTAATCTTGTGAATAAGAGGATCACAAGACATACTTGATTGGATTTGTTTCACAAGGGTCGAATCAACAATCAATATTGATTTTATTACTCAAAGATGAAAATACTGTGGCTTCAAGAGAATTGTTCTTTGTTGATTAAAAGATGCATCTCTTTCTTTTGATACAAGATAAGAACATTTAGAAAGGACGTTTGACAAACCTTGTTGTTTTTTGGATAGATATGTGATCTTGAAATCAAATCTTGATAAAGATATGCTCCAATGGACTTGGCAATGATTTAAAATACGTACTGATATAAAATACTTGAGATTCTTGTAATCCATAATATGGTGATTGGATTAGAAGCACCTTTTAGATGATGATTCCATTCTTGAAATGAATCCATGATTACAAGAAGTTGTTTGTTGTGGATTTCATAGTTAATCTCGGTTGCTAAAATTTTTTGGAATGAAAAGCTACTAGGTGAAGTTTATCATCTATTTCCATTTGTGATAATACGACACCCAAAGCAAAGTCTGATGTGTCTGTTTTCATAAAAAAAAGCCTTAGAAAAATTGATGTAGTAGAAGATTGGTGCAGAAATAAAGGTTGACTTCAAAGTTTTAAAAGATGCTTGAGCTTCTTTGCTCTACTGAAGTTTGTCTTTGCAAGTCAAATGTGTAAGTGGAGCTCCAACTCAAGGGAAGTCTTTGATGAAAATCTGATAATAATTAGCAAAGCCCCAAAAGTATTAAACATCTCTTATCATTTTTAAAATCTTCCAATCCATAATCGTTTGAACTTTCTTAGGATTCATAATATGTCCACCATTTAAAATGATGTATCTTAAGAAGTTGACTTGAATAGTGTCGAATATATACTTTTCTATCTTGGTATAGAGTCCCGCATCTCTTAATTTTTGTAACACACGACAAACATGAAGTTCATATTCATCTATATTCTCAGAATAGATCAAGATATTGTCCACATAATAGACAATAAAATCATCTAAAAACTCTCAAAAACATCATTCATTAGATGTTGAAAAGCTGTCGATGTATTTGTAAGTCCAAAAGGCATGATATTGTATTCAAAATGTTTATACTTAGTTCAAAACATAGTTTTCTATTCATCTCTTTCTTTAATATGTACTAGATTATATGCTCTCTGTAGATCTATTTTTGTATAGATCTTAGCTTGATTCAATTTATTAAGAAGGTTGGATATTAAAGGTAGAGGATACCTATTCTTGATAGTGATTTTGTTGAGTCCTCAATAATCAATACACATTTGTAATGATCCATCCTTCTTCTTCACAAATAAGTTTGGAGCTCTTGTTGGTGATTTGGAATGGTGTATGAAATTCTTGGCCAGATTTTCTTTAATATATTTTTTGAATTTAGTTAATTCATTTTTTGATAAACTATAGATTGGTCCAAATGGCAGTTGTGCTCCTTTTTGAAGGTCAACTGAACAGTCATAGGAATATTATTGTGGAAGAATATCCGTATTTTTCTTCTCAAATACATCTTAAAATTCTTGGTATTATTTGGGAATGCCACTTGAAGTCTTCGTATCATTAGAAACAAGTGTGGCATAAATGACTCACAATGATCCTTCTTTTATAGCATACAAGAAAGCTCTTGTGCCTACAAACATAGGTTTAATTGCACTAGACTTATGACTTTCTACTGGATTAATTTCACTCTTAATTATACTTTTAGAGAAGTCAAGGATATGAGAAATCCAATCTATGCAAGGATTATACTTTTCTAACCATGATAAATCTAAAATGATTGGATTAGAGGAAGATCTAATTATAATAAAAGATTACGCAACTACTATGATCATTTATTGCTATACCTATAAGAAGTGTTTCATGAATAATATCTCCAAAAGATAATAGATGACCATCTATGACTTCTATTCAAATAGGTTTGGTTTTTTGTACTAACAATATTTTATGACTTTTAACAAATTCTATGTCTAATAAATAAGTTGAGGTTCTTGAATCTATGAAGGCGGAGGCTTTATAATTATTAGATCCTAAATATACATCTATTATAAAACAAGGAGAGGATTTTGAGGAGATGATAGGACCTTCATTAAAAATTATACAAGATTTTAGTTGCACAATCCTTATTATAGGTAGATAAATTTGTTTTTCAACACATTGTCTTCTTTGACAAATGTGCTCCTCATTTTGTGATTTTATCATTTTTTGGATAATATTGAGGAGTGTATTTAGGTTCTGTATAATATAAGCATAATCCTTCTTGACAACGATGAGTCTTTTCTTGCTTGGTAAAAAATTTAAAATTTATTGCATCAATTTGCATATCCTCTACTTTTGAACGTATGTGTTGAGGGGATGTTGGTGTTGCCATCGAATTGTAGTGATGTTATCGGGGTAGAGAGAGTTTGCCTCAAAAAAGCGCTGAGCTTCTAGCTACTACTAAATGCTCAATCAAGTCTAAGATATAAAAGTACCAAATTCATATATATAATATTTTCTTTTTTAGGGTAATTACATCAATACATAAGTCCAAGTACCAAAAAAAACACCCAAATGTATGATAAAGTATCTTAAAATCTTATATATCCTTATGAAAAATATTTTTCAAACTTCAATAGCTCATATTTCATTATTGGACTATCCAAATAACCTAAAATTTTACATAAAGTACTGATATACTTTCAAAAATTACTACAAAAAAAATCAATTACAAATTCGTAATGGATTTTTAAATTATCATCGAAATCCTAATAATAGCTTTAAATCCTAGTTTACATACACTTGCATGCTATTTTCTTCATATCTCACAAAAAAAATACTCAAATACCATGAAATTTTGATCTATAGCTTTTTAACCTAATAATTCATATTTATGGAAATCATGAGCCAAAAATTCGTCTAAAAACTCAAGATATGGCTCCAACCATTACTATCAACAAAATGACTTACTTACTACCTTTGAATTACATGTGCTGTCTTCAATGCCCTATAATTCCTTCATCCAAACTTGGAATTCATCAAACAATATATGATTAGTATAGCCAAGAAATTTTTCTCTCCATCTCTAGTTGCTGATCTTTCATTGCTTTCCTTACACATATGTTATGCTTCAAAGAGTGATAGTAGGTACAAATTTGACACCCTAATTTTGAACACCTATATCTCCTTCACAAAAACTCGAAATCATACAAATTCTTCACCCAAATTATATCCAAAACCTTGAACTTATTGTTCCTAGCCTCCAAAGCTCAAATGCCTCCAAAAGTGAAATCCTAATCTCTAATAAGGCTTCGGGCAGCCTCCTTGAAGTCCATTGGGCATGACATTCGACCAATAGGGATGAAGGTCTTTATCCCTTGCGTTCATCCAACCATACCTTGCTTTCATCCTTTTCAGTAAGCCTCCTAATAGTTTAGACTTTCATCTTTAAACTCTAACCTTCTCTTAAGCTTTATACTAAATATCTAAATCCTACATAATATAAACATGATAATCAAAATAATTAAATCTCCAAATAAATTTTCTTATATCAATTCTCTTTAAATTTATTTACTAATTATTCTAATTTATATAAATACTTATAAAAATATTATATGTCTTAATTAATTTTTATATACTATAAGCAATTATAATACGATAACATTGAGGCCTATTTGTGTGACTCTCAGATGAAAATTCAAAAAATTGATTGTCACATTTTATAGCAAAGTCGATTGCTTGATTTAATGTTTGAGGATCAGGTAAGTTGAGCATCAATTTTTTTATTTCATATTGTAATCCATAGAAAAATTGGCTAATAAGTGCAACACCATCCCACTTAATATCAATTATAAGTTGTCAAAACTATGAAGCATATAACATTTCAAATCGATTGACTTATCGCAAAATATGGATCTTATTGGTTACAACACGAGTTACATCATGTTCTTTATATATGAATTGGAATTCCACCAAAAATACCTCTAGATTATGTAATATTGGATCTTATCGTTCAAGAAAAGATGAAAACCACAATAGTGCTAAACCTAAAAGAAGTATACCAATGAATCTAACTTGTGATCTTGGAGTTGGATAGCTTTGAGGTTGAAGTTCAATCACAAGTTGTACTTGATTGATAAATCCTCAAAATTTGGATCTTGTACCATCAAACTTCTTGGACAAAGTAACTCTTGGTTTTCTAACACTTGAAGGATGTTCTACTATGGGTGGAGGGATATGATTTGGTACAAATGTTGAAGCAACTCTAATCATCTCTATATCCTTACTTCTTGCCATTTTTATTGATCCTTGTCATGGTAAGCTAAGTTGATGTATTCCAAGCATCAACTCCCTCAATTGCTCTTATATTTGTGCCATTGCACTCTTTATTTCAACAAGCTCTTCTATAATAATATTCAAAAAAATATCTAATACCACTCAAGATAAGTAAAAGAAAGGACTTGAAGACAAAGAAAATACTAAGAATAATATCAATTTAGAAGAAGATAATCTGTAACTTCTAATATGTTTATATCTTATCATGAGAAAGAAGTAATTCACTCTTAATTAAGACAAAACAAAGCTCTAATATTATAAGTATATTCTTGTCAATTTGTCAAGGAGATGAACTAAAAGATGATGCATAAATCAATGAAATTTGTATTAAAGAAAGAATAACAAAATAAAAATAAGGAAGTACGTATGTTAAAAAGAAATTAGAATGGCTTATTATCAAAAGATAAGAAAACTTGAGACTCTTGAAACTAGACTAGAAGCAAGAAAGGAGTTGATAAGAGTGAAGAGGGCTTTACTCTTATCTTTATATATATTATCTAACTAAGGGCTATGTGACAATGTTCTATAGGACCTCTAATATGTATTAACTTTGTAGGACACATGCCTTGACTTATAAGATAAGTTTTTCTATATGTGGGATACATAGTTAGCTTGGTCTTCAAGCTAACAACATGTGTGGCACATGACCAACTTATTGACTACTTTTCTAATCTAAAAAATCATTTATAGACACCTATAAAGTCAAAGCAGCATATATGAAGCTTCTAAGAAGCTTCTATAGAAGCTATTATAGAATTAACTTACTTTTACTTACTTTTACTTACTTCTACTTATTTATACAGGTAATTATTGGCTTATATGTGTATGTCCGTGGTACTTCAAATATAAAAGGTAGTTAAAGACTTTGTATATTTATAAAATATTTATTTTAGATCAATTTTTTTTATCATTAATTTTATGGACTTCTTCAACAATTATATCTATCATAAAAAATATGGTCATTTTTTTTCTATAGATTTTATCATTGATCTTTTAATGTCAAGTTTTTATGACTCAATGTTTATGACAGTAGATTGTTTTACTAAAATGGTATATTTTGGACCATATACAAAAACTTTCAAAGATGAAAAAATATCTAAATTTTTTCTTAATAATATTTATTGCTATCATAAATTACCAAAAGATATTATATTAGATAGAAGGATTCAATTTGTGTCAAAGTTTTAAAGAACCTTTTTTAGAATATTGAAGGTGGATATAAAACTATCCTCAAACAAATAGACAAATGAAATAAGTGAATTAAATTTTTAAAAAATATTTAAGATGTACCATCAATTATCATTAAGATGATTGGATAATTTTTTTGCCATTAGCATAATTTGCATATAATAATATAGTATATTCTTTTATTCAACAAATATCTTCTATGCTAATTAATGTTATCATCTATAATTTAATATTTTTAATTTTTTAAAAAATAATAATTATACATCAAAAATTTTGGAATTTCTTTAATTAAAACTTTATGCTAAAATAAAAGAGCAATAAAGAAAGTTCAATAAAAACAAAAAATTAATGTATTTATTGTAATTTTGGGATTTTTTTAGCAAATTAAAGAATAAGATCAAGAAATAGACTTTAAAATATTTGATTAAAAATTTATTTTGAGTTATTTAAATGGATATTATAGACATATTTAAGAAATAATTAAGAATATTTTTTTAACAAAAATTACATTAAAATACTAAAAATTGATACTCGAAGAGAATTAAATGTGAATTAGGATTGAATGCACACCCTAAGATATAGAACTTTGTATCTATGGCAATTTCAAGGTTTTTTGATTGATCAAAGAGTGGAATTTAAAAGAAGACTATTGAAGAGCTTTTTGAGAGTTGATTTTATGTGATTTGGAGATAAATTGAATTTTGACGACTTTTTTTATTAAATAAATAAATTATTAATCTAATTTTGATTAATTAAGTAAATTCTAAAAAAATCCTAATACAATCTGATTAATTATTGGTTTATAATTTGATTAGGAATTAAGATTTTATTAAAATTACATTAGAATTTGATTAAGATTTATTTAAGGTTTTTATGTTAAAGATTTTTTAAAGATTTCTTTGATATTGTTTTTGGAATTTTTTATTATATATTTTTTAAGCTTAATTTATAAATCCTTTACATTTCTTTTGTAATTTATTTAAGACTTCTTTTGGATTTTATTAAAGATGGATTAGAATTATTAAGATTTAATTAGATATTTTTTTAGGATTCTACTAGAATTTTTAGAACTAACTTATTACAAATCCTATTTTACCTTCTAAAGCCAAAATTTTAATTATTAAGTTAATTTTTTTAAATTTTTAAGTTAAATTTTTTCAACATTTGTATGCTTGTTTTTTTTCTTAAAGTATGAATTGTAAAAAAAAATTATTTAAAATTAAAAATTTAGTTAATAACTATTAGCATTTTAAAATTGCTATAGAAATTTATTTAGGATTTATTTAAGATTTATTTCAAATTCTATTACTTTTTTTTATTAATATTTAATTAAAATTTATTTAGAATTTTTTAAAATTTTATTAGAATCTACTTAGGGTATTTTAAAATTTCATTAAGATTTGATTAAGATTCTTTAAAGATTTTATTAGGATTTTTTTAGAATTTATTTATATTTTCATTAAGTTTTCTTTAATATTTCATTAGGATTTTATTAGAATTTACTTAATATTTCTATTTTTAATATATATTTTTAAATTTTCTATTTTTATTATTTATTTAATTCTTATTTATAATTTCTTTAGGATTTTTATAACATTTATTATAAATTCTTTAGAAATTCTTTAGGATTTTTTAATGCTTCTTTTATAATTCTTTAAAGATTTTTTTGGATTTAATCAAGATTTGATTAAGATTTTAAAAATTTAATTAGGATTTATTTAGGATTTTATTAGATATATTAGATATTTTTTTTTTATAATTTCTAATTTACCTTCTATAATTGAGTATCCTATGCATTTTCAAGTAAAAATTCACCTAATATAATATTGAGAAGAAGACAAATGCCACCTCCTTCAATAGAAATAAATTATAATCAAGAGTTTGAACTTGAAGAAGTTTCAAACTCAAGAAGGTGTTAAAATAGATTGGAATATCTTGTACATTGGCATGGATATGATATTAATAAATACATATAGAAGCTATCTAAAAATCATGCAAATGTAATAAAAAAAGTTGATTCTTTTCATTGATGACATCTATCCAAATTAATATAAAGAGTCAAGTAATTTTGTGCTATAAAATAAAAAAAGATTTGGAAAGATTACATTCTATCTTTTATTTTTATTTGTAGTTTTTGTGTATTTGTGGTGCTAAAGAAATAAAAAAGAAGAACAAATAGATTCAAATCATAAGCTATCATTTGTAGAATTACCAGATGAAGCATTAAAATTGTCACAACGTATTGATGATTGAGAGGATCTATCAACTACCTTTAAAGAGAATAAAGAATAAAGTATATAGCAAAGAAGATATGAAACAAGTGAAATAAGTATCAAAGAAAGATGATAAAATAATAATAAGAAAATATGTATATTCAAAAAAAAATTAAAATGGCTATATCATACACTAAAAAACTAAAGATCCTTAAAAACTAGATTAAAAATAAAAGAGGAGATGAGAAGAGTGAAAAGGACATCATTCTTGCATCTATATACACTATTTAATTAGGAGCTACATACCAACATTCTATATGACCTCTAATATATGTCTAATTTGCAAGAAACATGTCTTAATTTGTAAGGCAGTTTTTATATACGTGTGCCCTATAGTTAACTTATATTACAAGCTACTAACATATATGATACATGGCTAATTTTGTAGCCAAGAGTTCAATCTATGAATCACTTTTAGACATGTATAAAGATGAAGCCACATCTATGAAGCTTTTAAAAAGCTTTTCTATAAAATATCATCAAATTTATCTACTTTTACTTATTTCTATCTTTTTTTCTTTTTATCTATTTATATTATTTAAGTAACTATTAGCATAAATATATATGTCCATGATATTATCTCTTCTTCTATAGACAAGTTTCATAAAGAATGGTGATTACATATTCAAAAAATCAAAAATATGACAAATTATATTTGCTACATATTTTGATCTTTGGTTTCTTTGAAGGTAGTTGATAGGTCTTTTCAACCACCAATAATATTTCATTCTACAAGAGAATGACTACTTTATTATTTGATTATTTTTAACACCTTTGTAACTTCTTTTAAATAAAATATTTATAATACTATTGTTGTTCTTGTTGTGTTCAAGCTTTAGTAGACCAAAGCAATTGAATTAATAGAAGTGGATTCGAACACAAGGAAAGACTGGTTATATGAATTGGGTCTGTTAGTGTCATAACTGACTGTATTCTGGCTATTTAAAATCAAGTATTAAACTACAAAACATCGAGGCTTACTACTTTTGTCTTAATTCAATCCATAATCCATTCTACGATTATCAATTCAAGAATACTTCTGTCAATCACCATTCTTCATAAGTAAATAATAAAAAAAATAAAGGAGTAGCACCAAGCTTACTTCGGCTTAAGACTCTCAGTCTGGCTTTGGGCTTACGACTCATAGTCTAGCCCTCGACTTACAACTCATAGTTTGGCCCTCGGCTTACGACTCTTAGACTGGCCTCCAAATTACGACTCTCAATCAGGCTCTTGGCTTATGACTCTCAGTTTGGCCCTCAACTTACGACTCTTAGTCTGGCCTTGATCTCTCTTTCTTCAATCTATTTATCCTATCAAAAAGATAATCTATTGGCCAGCGGATTCCAAAGGTTATGTCTCTTTCAATTCTTAACCATTTATTCTACTAACAACCTACTGTTATTAGCTAAACTGCCTAACCATCAGTCTAATTCTTAAGATTGTCAATAACCAACTAGTAACTTATTAAAAAGTTTATTTATCTATTCTACATAGTTCCACTTCTAATTATACAGCATTCTTGTAAATATTATTTAGCTACAATTTATAAAGACGTAGTAGCATTGGCTTACCACCCTTTGAATTGGTGACCTTCTCCTCTTTACATCTTTGTCGTCTACCTCGGTATTCGATGGTTTTTCATCCAAACGCGCCATCAGATCTTCATTCAACAAATCCAATTCCTGTACTTGAGACTCATGTCAGGCAATTTGGTTGTTATGCTCTTCCAACATCTTCTACCATTCTTTTGTCAGTTTTAAAGGTATCTCCAAAGGTGTTATTGCTCAAACTGGTGTATTAGTCCATACTAAATTATTGGCCTCCTTTGCTAATGCTACTAGTTTAGTCTGCAACATTGCAACCTCTACCTACAGCCATTCTTGTCGTTCCTTCCAATCGATCGCCATCCTTACTGTCTCAGATATCATCTTCACTATTTTTTCCTTAACCACAAAAAAAAACATGATGCCTGTCAAGAGCCCCCTTCCTACTTCTTACCATGGTCCAATCAATTGGCTCGACTCCCCTTTTTGTAACAGAAAATCCATCCTGAATTTATGTATAGTAAAATTTAAGTTGATTACCACTGCTCTGTATAAATTTAGTATCCATAAAATCTTCCAATTGTACTGAACCATTTGAAAATCCGTCAATAATTCGATATGGCCCATGCCATCGAACTTGAAATTTTCTTGGAAAATTTTTAAATCGATTATCGTAAAGAAGTACCAAATCATTTGGCATAGAAGCCTTTGGTCTAAGCTTACTATCATAATAAGTCTTCCTTCATTTTTGGATAGTTTCCATTATCATTAATGCATTGGCTCTAGTTTCATCCAATTTTTCTAATTCTTCTAAATAGTGCTGTAATGAATCATAATCTCCCAATCTATTATCTATAGAAATTCGTAAAATTTGGACTTCCAATTCAATAGGTAAGATTGCTTCCTAGCCATAAACCAATTGGAAAGGGGTAGCATTGGTAGTAACTTTATACGCAGTATATTATATCCACAAAGCTGCAAACAACTTAGTGTCCGAATCTGTTTCCGCTCTTGAAACTATTTTTTTTAAGATTTTACATAAAATTCTATTAATCTTTTCTGTTTCTCCATTGGCTCTAGAGTGATACGGTATAGTCTTTTGATGTTTTATCTCGTGTTTAGCCATGAGTACTTCGATTGTACTATTGATAAAATGAGTTCCTCGATTACTAACCAATTCTTGTGGACAATCAAACCGTATAATAATATTTTTATATAAAAAAGTTGCTACTGTACTTGCACTATCAGTTTTCGTAGCTACTGCTTCAATCCATTTTGTTACATAATCCATTACTACTAGTATATATCATTTTTGTCCATTTCTCGAGGCTGGTGGAATTGGTCCCACAAAATCAATTCTCCATTTTTCAAAAGGCGCTTGAGCTAGAATTGGTACCAATGGCATCGCTGAAGTTCTAATAGATCGACTCGTTCTCTGACATGGGTCACAATGACGGATGAATTGGTGGACATCTACAAACATTGTTGGCTACCAATAACCAGCCTGTAAAGCTTTACGAGCCGTGTTGTCTTCCATAAAATGTCCACCACAACTATCCAAGTAGCAACCTTCTAATATAGTATGCACTTCAGTCTGATAAATACAACATTGTAAAACTCCATCCTTGCCTTGTTTATATAAAGCTTCACCAATCATTGTATAAAATACACATTTTAATATTAAGCATTGTTTAAGCTTTTCATTGAAAGTAGGTGGGAAGGTGTGAAATGTCAAATATTGAATTATTTCACTATACTTTGGAGTAATTACATCTACCGCAAAGAGTTTCGCATTGGGTAGTGCATTGTTAATGGGTTCATTATCCAATATATTGGATAACCAAGATAAATGGTCCGCATTGGAATGTGATTTCTCTGATCTTACATGAATAGTAAAGTCAAATTCTTGCAAGAGTAGAATCCATCGTGTAATATGACTACTCAATTGAGGCTTATTAATCATATATTTTAAAGCATCATGGTCGACATGGAAAATAAATTTATAACCAAGAAGATAATGTCAAAACTTTTGTACAAAATAAATCATCCCCAATGCTTCTCTTTTGGTTGTTATATAATTTCTTTCAGCTGCTACCAATTGACGACTTGCATAATAAATAAGATGATCAAAACCCCAATGTAGAATAGATATTAGTTTGTTTTTATAAGATATTGGTAAAATAGATTAATAGTCCATAGAATAGTCAGTTTAAGAGGACGGATGATTGATTCAGTTATTAAAAGCGGTTATTATAGGATTACGATTAGAATTTGGAAATTAGTAGCAATTATATAGGAGTTGTAGAAGTTTTTTGGAGGACCAGACTATGATAGTCATGAGTGGGGGTTAAGCTTGGTGCTTTCTCTTTGTTTCTTTTGTTTTCTTTGTTATTGAAGAATAATGGATAGTTTCTGAATACTGAGAAGTGAGTCTGTGGAATAAATCAGAGATTGATTTATGAGTTATTGATTATGTAATTGGAGTATTGAGTGATTGAATTATATGAGAAGTTATTAGAAGATTGATTATGGATGGAAGATTATGATTGTTGCTTATTGAGAGTTGTATGTGTATTTCGACTTAAGAAGTCTGTGATTATAGGAATTCTGTAAATTCAGATTGGTTGGAGTGAAGTCTGTTATTCCTGGTGTTGGATGAAATTTATTGAGTTTTGAGCGGTCTTTTGAGAGTACAAGGTTGCACATTGTGGTTATCAGATTATGAAGGAGTATTATTACTGAAAGGAAGCATTGTAGTGTTTCTTAGTGTTTTAGTGGTTTAGAATACAGTTAATTGTGTGACCCTAACAAGTGAAACTCATGCACTTAGTCTTTCCTTATGTTCGAATTCTCCTATACAGATTTATTCTAGAAGGAATTGTAGAATAAGTAAAACGACAATCACATTTTTTGCACTACTACGGAGGATCGACAATAGCATTGAGTGTTAGGAATTAACTGTCGGATGAGTAGATGGAAAATAGGAAGCAAATTCAGTAGTATATAATAAAAGATTATGGTTATTAAGAATGAGAACATTGCAGTAAAAAAAATATGCTAGTCAAAAGAAAGACAAGAAAGAGCACAAGCAAGAAAATCGCTACAAAATAAGCAAGAACGTAAGTTAAAAAGGAAGCATTGACAAAGTTGGATTAAGCCATGGTTGCATGCCTGTCGCTATATCCGAGCATACTCAAAAGCTGACCGTTTTGTAATATTTCAGACATATATATTGTTAAAAAAATTGCCAAGAGCACTCGTAGAAAATTTTGTCAATAGTCTAGCGTATCTCTTGAGCTCATTAGCTACAAATGGAGGAAATACAGAAGAATTGGGTACTCCATTGGATACCTTCTCAATAGCAGAAACTATCGATTTTGTAAAAATTGGTTCCATAGAATGGCATAAATTGCTTGCCAATAAGGGCGAATTCAGTGTTTTCAAAATCCGTCGTTTTTAACTCCAATTCAACCAATAAACTTATTCAGGGATGATAATAGTAAATTGAAGAGGTTAGAAAGTTTAGAAAAGATAATTGGAGAAGGCAATGGTAATTTTAATAAGAGATTAAGTGGCACATTGTCCTCTTCAATGGCAAGAGGTGGTCTAGGGATTCCAATAGGAATACAAATGGGTGACGTGAGCGATCACACAACGAGCGTGGCTCCATTACCTACTTTTAGGAGCTTTTTGGATGCAGATCCCGATCAACATTTGTCTCAATTTCTGAGAGCATGTGTAGCCAATAATGGAAGAACCGAAGATATTTGGTTACGATGGTTGCCAGCAACCTTAAAGGACATGGCGTTTGAATGGTATAACCACCAACCAGTGGGTCAATTTCCGAATTAGATAGCATTGAAGAATGTATTTTTAATCCATTTTTGGCCAATAGGTTTTGAGGATCATCTTTGAGAGAGATTAATGAACAACAAATTGATCCTAGGAGAGACAGTGGAATTGTATTATGGCCGGGTGGCTGATTTACTCAATAAGTGGCTGAATCACCAAATGTCGGAGGTATTTATCTTATCCATATTAATCAATGATTTGTAACTACTAGAGTTAAAAATATTTGTGAAAGAAGCTCAATCCGTTACGGTGTCTGCATTCCTTAATAGAGCCAAGGTTTAGGAGGAATGCCATTATGTTTAGTTTTTAACTGCAGATGCTATGATGATTCCAGTTCAAGGTAGTTATCAAAATCTGACTTGGAACGGATTAGTGGGTGCTTATCCACGGATTTTAGATACAAGGGCCAATTTCAATGCCAATATTCAGGGGCCAGTTAATGTCACTCCATTGCAAGCTATACCACTGAACGTGACAATAACATATGCTCCTTATTTTTTGTATCAACAAGAAGCATTAATTGCGGCAGAGTTACCAATAATACCAACCTCAAAAGATTCCAATGAAGCCTTGTTGTTGAACCTGATGAAGGAAATGGAGGAAATGGCCATCAATATGGCTAAGGATAAGGAAAAGAGGTAAAAGCCTACCAATACTAGGACCAATGTTTGGTGTAGTAATTGTAAGGGCCACGATCATTTGATAAGAGAATACCCTTCACCCTCACAAATGATGGGTCAATGTACTTTTTGTGGAAGAAAGCACTTAACATCTAATTATTCGAATTTACAAAGGCAACAATAATTCAGTAATCAGACCATGATCCCACCAACTCATTAGGACGTCAATCAAGTTCAATTGGGAAATACGTTTGGATGGAATGAAAATCGATCTAATCGATAAAATCGAGCATTCAATAACTTTCAAAGTTTCAATTTTAATCAAAAGTCTACATCAAATCCCAAGAACTATGGGAAGGAGCAGTACAAATATCAATAATATGCTCAAAAGGCATCATCGAACCAAGTTCCCTCCATTCTAAAGAGACAACTAGGATCATTTTTTAAGCCTACATGGAACAAGCCTAGTAGGTATATACCAGTGGAGACATCCAATATGCCTGATGGGGGTGCAAGAAGACCACTTTGTTATTTTTGTTGTAGATAGATTGGCCATTATGCCAGTGAATGTCCCAATCTGAGAGCCAGTGATGATTATGTGCCAGTTTGTGGGAATTGTAAGCAGTCAAGGCATACTTATCAACAATGTAATGCTCCGTTCAATTTCAATAATTGAGATTTGTAGATCCAAAACCAAGGAAAAATGGAGGAAATACTTCAAGGACCTCAAGATTCTCCAGTAAATTGGGTGGAATGTGTCTAAGTTGTTCTTACTAGGAGTCAACAAAAAAAAAAGCACCAATTCAACATTTGGGTGATCTTGAAGTGAAGGGCCAATTTGATCCAATTATGGGGACATCTAATTCAAGTCCTGTTATGGGCGTCTTACCAAGTATGAGACTTGACTCGGTTGGGCTACCTAATGAGGTACCGATTACGGAGGCTTCAGTTCCATTTCAAGCTATTCCGTTCTCTACACAGTTTCGAGAAATATCCTTTTCATTGAAAGAACCTCTAGGAGGCATGAATTCCAAAGAAGCTCCGTCTACTATTCCAATTTCGAGTCCAAGGCGGAAGAATATCTTATTTCAAGGAGTTACACCTCGACGAATGAAATGAAAGAGGGTATTAGGCATTATCCTAAATATGGAACCCTATGACATATTGAAGGATCTGGATGCTATTCGGCCTTCTATTTCTATGAAGCAACTTCTAGCGGTTGTACCAAAGTATTGTTCTACATTAAATTCATCGTTAACACGGCACATGCAACGTAATAAGGAAGTCTGTGAAGTCAGTTTGAACCCTCACCCAGGTGCACCAACCATCGATGTTTTGATTGATGGTATTATGATCTCGAATGTTCAAGTGGATTGTTGTTTTAGTGTCAATTTAATGAACGTTGATATAATGGATGCTTTAGATTTGAAACACTTAGTATCCACGACTTTGGTATTACGGATGGCAGATCATAGCCGAGTTAAACCAATAAATATTTTATGGAGTGTTCAAATTATAATTGTTGGTGTTACATATATAATTGACCATATCATCTTTTGGCTACAATGTTCTATTTTATCGTATCCAATTTTATTGGGATGACCCTGGCTTTATTAAGCAAAGGCCAAGAACGATTGGGATCAGGGTACTTTGACAATTGGCAAGAGTGGTGACAAAATGGTATTATAAATGTACCCAGTATGCTATCATGGGAAGTCTCAATTACTAGCATCTGAATTTATGTCAGGCGATGAGCTTAGTTCCAATGATAACGTAGTCACACCGATTACAGAGGCTTCCATGGAGGCAGTGCAACACCCTCAAGTAGTTTACCAATGTGGAGGTCTGGGGGAGTACTTGATATATTCGACGGTTTCAGAAAACTCTGAGTATGTTAATATTGATTGGATGACCAAATATGATGTGCACCATGTTAGTGCCCTAGACACAGGATTCAGTACTTTGTACATGTCAGACTTACCGACTGATTTTCAACCAATGCAAGAGTTAAAACAAAACATCGCCATTGCACCTTTATGTCAAACTATTAATTTGGTGACTACAGCAGAGCCATAGACAATTAAGGTCTATGAAGATATTAAGGACCAAGAGTTGACTTGTTGGACAGAATTTTTTTTACATCATAAGTCCACTTTTGCTTGAACTTATGCTGATTGAAAGGATATTCTTGTTGGCGTTTGTGAGTATTGTATCATTTTAGAGGAGAATGCTAAATCAGTACGACAAAGGCAACATCGCTTTAATCCTAAAAATTCCCTCATAGTGAAGGAAGAATTGGACAAGCTTCTTACGGTTAGTTTCATTTACCCAGTGCCGAATAGCAAGTGGATTTCTCCAATCGTCATGGTGCCGAAAAAGAATGGAAAAATTCATATTTGTCAGGATTTCTAGAAACTTAATGCAGCCACCAAAAAGGATTACTTTTCATTGCCTTTCACAAATAGTATATTGGACGCAATAGCTGGTCACGAATGTTATTTGTTCCTCGATGGATTTTTTGGATATAATCAACTTCAAATTGCAACGAAAGACCAGCTTAAGATGACCTTTATTACGGATTGGGGCACATTTGCTTATTGCGTGATGCCTTTTGGGTTATGTAACGTCCTAACTACGATTTAGAGAGTGATGACTCAAGCCTTCCAAAACTATCTCTGGCTGTTTTTGGAGATCTTTTTAGATGACTTTTGTGCATTGAGTACAAAACAAGATCATCTTAATTGTCTGGGTAAATGTTTGGCTCTATGCATTAAGTTTGGAATATCATTGAACTTGGAGAAGTGTCAATTTGGTGTTTGGTCCAATAAATTATTAGGACATATTGTCTCCAGCCGTGGTATTGCTACGGATCCTGACAAAGTGCAGCATATAATGAACTTATCCAGACCAGAGACGGTCTCCTGTGTTCATGGATTTATGGGCCATGTCAATAATTATCGAAGATTCATTCGTTCATTTTTAGTTATTTGTCAACCTTTAATGAACGTACAGAAGAAACCTCCGTCAGATGGAACTAGTCCCATCTGGACCATAGAATGTACCATGGCCTTTGAAACGTTGAAGTCAAAATTGATCTCTGTACCAATATTAGTGGCTCCTTGTTAGACGAAGCCCTTTCATATGTACGTTGATGCATCCAATATGGCTATTGGATCGGTGTTAAGTCAAAAAGATGACAAGGATCTGAATCATCCTATCTATTATGCCAGTCGATAATTGATGGCTGCCGAACGCAATTATACTACTATTAAATGAGAAGCGTTGGATATGATATACTCAGTTCAGAAATTTTGGCACTATTTGCTTGGATATCCATTTGTTTTTTATGTGGATCATGATGCCGTCAAATATATGATTAATAAGCCTCAATTGAGAGGGTGCATCCCCTGATGGATCTTATTCTTACAAGAGTTCAATTTTATGATTGTTGTATGATTTGGAAAGAAATATGTCGATATTAATCATTTATCTCGGTTGTCTAATTTTTTGGCAATGAGCCTATCCCACATGCTCTTCCCGACGCCAAATTATTTGTGGTAGATGTAATTTTCTCTAAGTACAGTGAAATTATTCAGTTTCTGACCTTCGACACCTGTCTGCCGACTTTCACCGAGAAGCTTAAGAAGCGACACATTCTGAAGAGTACCCCGTACACAATGATTCGCGATGCTTTATATAAATAAGGCAAAGATGGCATTTTACACCGCTATATCTTTCCAAGTGAAGTACAGTCGATCCTCGAAGGTTGCCATTTGGATAGTTGTGGTGGTCATTTTGCGGAAGATAGTACTGCTTGCAAGGCTTTAATGGCCAGAGATTGGTGGCCCACAATATTTTTTGATGCATACCAATTTGTTCGTCGTTGTGATCCCTGTCAATGAATTGGTCGATTTATAGGCACTTCTGCCATACCATTAGTTCCAATCTTGGCACAAGCACCGTTCAAAAAATGGGGTATTGATTTTGTCAGTTCCATCGCACTAACGTCAAAATTTGGCTAGAAGTGATATATTTTAGTCACCACGAACTATGTAACAAAATGGGCAGAGGCTATTGCTACCCGCCATGATAATGTCAGTATAGTGGCTACGTATCTATATGAGAATATTATAACTTGATTTGGATGTCCAAAGGAATTGATTAGCGATCGTGGCATCCATTTCCTAAATGCTACCATAGCTGCCTTGACGAACACATATGATATTAAGCATCAAAAAACCACTCCATATCATCCTCGTGCTAATGGACAAACAAAAAAGACCAACAAAATTTTGTGCAAGGTCTTGACTAAGATAATTTTGGAAGCAGGTATCGATTGGGAGACCAAATTCTTTGTGACTTTGTAGGCATATCGCACCGCATATAAAGTAACTACCAACTCTACTTTGTTTGAACTAATTTACGGTCAAGAGGCAATTTTATCCATCGATTTGGAGGTTCAAAGGTTTACGGATTGCCTTGGATGAACAACTCAGAGACAAAGAGTCCTTACATTCTCGATTGGTAAAATTAGAAGAATTGGATGAAATATGGGCTACAATTCTTTTTCATATGGAAGCAACTCAAAAACGGAGGAAGAGTTACTATGATAGTAAACTGCATCTGAAGATTTTTATACCCAATGATTTGGTATTACTGTATGATAGCCGATTTAATCATTTTCTGAGAAAATTTCAAGTTCGTTGGTATGGGCCGTATCGGGTGATTGAAGGTTTTTCCAATGGATCTGTTCAATTGGAGGATTTCATGGGCCATCACTTTAGTACCCGTATTAATGGGAATCGATTAGTGTTGTATAATACATAAAACCCGGGATGGATTTTCATTTTTTTTAGAGGGGTGACTTCGAATGGATACAAGGTAGACCTAAGTATGGTATAAGTGCGTTAGGGTATAGAGGCGGTTGAAAAGATAGTTAGTAATTATTAATATGTCAGATGGGACAGAGGTGAGAAACGGATAGTATAGATAACATGTTGTCATGATCATCGGTAGTAAGAGAATAAGAGTGGGGCACCAGTTAGAGGTACATTCTATGTTATCGTTCTTGGTTGTTTTCTGAGATTGCTAGTTCTTGTGTTTTTTAAGTTTTTGAGCGTAGTAGTTTCAGTTAAGAGTTTGAGAGAGGGAACATCATGGCATTTGAAAGTGTAAAGCCAGCTACAGAAAAAGAAGATAGTGGCCGAAATGTGAGAGCTAGATTCGCATCAAAACCTCCTTCTGTGATAATCGTTACCAATATAGAGCCGATGAAGTTGGATATCTGTTGGACGCCAAAAAGAATGAAAGACTTTTGAAATACGTAGTTGTTTCAATTTTTACACCTGACAAATCACTTACCATCAATTAATGTGTCATTAGTGGAAGAATATATCGCAAACTATGACCCGGAGGATGGATCGAGTGTGGTACAAAGGTAAATTATCAGAATTGATGGAACAATCCTAGAAAAGGTGTTGTGTCTTTTCATTGGAGAAATTGTGGTAGGAATTGATGACTTAAGCGACTTGAGTCCAGGAAGATATTTCAAGGGAGGTATGTCGGCCTTTGAGAGGAGCCAAGGTTGGCAGACTACTAAGGCAATTTCACCAAAACTCGTGAAATGGTTCCGTTTTGTGGTGAGGCAGTTAGGATTGTACCGACATCCTACATATATGTCCAAACAATTATTGTATGCAGCGGTAGGGGTGCTGGAAGGGATGGTGTTTAACTAGGCATCATACGTAGCTACTCGTATTCATGCAGAGATAGAAGCCAAGTAGAAATTGGAGAAATTCACTTATTTGCTTTATTTGAATTATGTGTATATTGTGATCGTCCACTCATTGCGTCAAACAATGCCAGTAGAGGAAAGTCCTATACCAGTGCTAGTGCCTCCATAGAGAGAACAAAATTCCTTGGCATAGAATATCAATACCGCAGATGTAATACATGAAATTGGGGAGTGAAGTCGTACAATGGTACAAGGGGTCATTCCAATTATTGAATCAGAATGGATTTCAATTCATTTAGCAGTAGATGAGGAGAATGAAACCTCAATTTTGATGGATATTAATCAATTGGGATTTCCACAAGGTCAATTGCCGAAAAGAATATCTCTTAAGAATGCTTTATTGAAGCACATTTTACAAATATATTGTATGGTGCGAGCATTGGATATAGAGGGCACTAGCAAATAAGATTTAGAGGATAGGAAGAAGGTAATATCAGAGCAAAATTGAAGAATTGAACATCAAAAATGGACGATAAATAAAATTGGAGAATCCAAGCTGGTATTGGAGCAGAAATGGATTCACCAATATGAGTCTTGGATGAAAGAAAAAGAACACATCTTATGGATTGTGGAAGGACAACGGGATGAATTGATCCAAAATTGCAAGACATAAAATTTAGAACGGGAGAAACTCAAATGCCAATTGCAGGCGGAAGGAGACAAGGCAGAGTTATTGATGAAGAGAAAGAAGCATTGAGTGACCAATCCAGATGTGAAATGGAGAAGTTGAGGTTCGAAATCAAAGTTTTACAAGCTGAGGTGACAAAATTGACGGAAGAGTTAATAGTGAGAAGTCAGTCTCAAGTATCAATTGAAGATGTTCCAGAATGGATGAGTCAGCAACAATATCAGTTAGAACTCCGTGATGCCCAGATCTTGAAATGTGAGGCTCAAGTCTGTGAATTGGATGAGTATAATGAAGATCTACTAAACCAGTTGAGGAAGGAGCTGATGGATGGATTGAAAGAGGAGAAAAATTTAAATTTAGAACGAGAATCGATGGAACCTACATTCGATAATGTAGCAAATGATTAATTGGGTGGGCCAAAGGAATTAGTAATTTTGTAGAATTTTGTTAAGTAGTTTTTAGATAAGAATCAATTGTATGTTTACAAGGACGTTGGATAAATAGGAATGAGGATATATAGAATAGATATTAATCTATTTTTATAAGATATTGATAAAATAGATTAATAGTCCATAGAATAGTCAGTTTAGGAGGACAGATGATTGATTTAGTTATTAAAAGTGATTATTGTAGGATTATGGTTAGAATCTAGAAATTAGTAGCAATTATATAGAAATTATAGAAGTTTGTTGGGAGGCCAGACTATGATAGTCATGAGTCGGGGTTCTGCTTGGTGCTTCCTCTTTGTTTCTTTTGTTTTCTTTGTTGTTGAAGAATAATGGATAGTTTTTGAATACTGAGAAGTGAGTCTGTGGAATAAATCAGAGATTGATTTATGAGTTATTGATTATGTAATTGGAGTATTGAGTGATTGAATTATATGAAAAGTTATTGGAAGATTGATTATAGATGGAAGATTATGATTGTTGTTTATTGAGAGTTGTGTGTGTATTTCAATAGAAGAAATCTGTGATTACAGGAATTCTGTGAATTCAGATTGGTTGGAGTGAAGTCTGTTATTCCTAGTGTTGGATGGAATTTATTGAGTTTTGAGCTGTCTTTTGAGAGTGCAGGCTTGCACATTGTGGTTATCAGATTATGAAGGAGTATTATTATTGGGAAGAAGCATTGTAGTGTTTCTTATTATTTTAGTGGTTTGGAATACAGTTAATTGTGTGACCCTAACAAGTGAAATTCATGCGCTTAATTTTTCCTTATGTTTGAATTTTCTTATATAAGTTTATTTTGGAAGGAATTGTAGAATAAGTAAAATGACAATCATACCTGGTCATCTTTCTAGCTTAGCACAGAACCAATCGTGACATTAGATGCATCCACATAAACTTCAAATAGTTTTGTCCAACAAGGTGCCACCAATATTGGTACTGAAATCAATTTTTGTTTCAATGTTTTAAATGTAATTGTACATTTTTTTGTCCAAAATGGATTGGTCCCATCAGTTGGTGGTTTCTTCAAGAGATTAATCAAGAAAAGGCATATAACTGCGAATAGATAGATAAATCACCGATAATAATTGACATAGCCAACAAATGCTCGAACACTCGTAACAGTGTCTGGTTGCTTTAATTCTACTATAATTTTTATTTTATTCGGATTTATAGCAATGCCTGCCATCAAAACTATATGACCCAACAGCTTACTAGAAGGCACACCAAATTGGTACTTTTTTGAATTTAAAGAAATTCCATATTTGGCACATTGATTCAAATATTAATCTAGACATTCTAAATGTCTGACTCTTGTATTAAATGTATAAAAATTATCTAGAAATATTTCCACTAAAATTCGTAGATAATCCTAAAACGCTTGCATCATTACCCTTTGAAATATAGCTGGTGCATTACAAAGCCTAAATGGCATAATCTTATAGGCAAAGGTTCCCAATCCATAATAAAAGTCGTTTTTTAACTGGTCTTCTTTTGCAATCTTAACTTGATTTTAACTAGAGAATCCATCAAGAAATGAATAACATTCATGTCCAGCAAGAGCATTCAATATACTATCCGTGAATGATAAAGGAAAATAATCCTCCTTGATAGCCACATTTAATTTTCAAAAATCTTGATAGATGCGAACTTTTCTATTCTTTTTTGGTACCATAATAATTGGTGAAAGGAACTAGATAGATAAATCCAACCTCTAAGAGTTTATCTAGTTGTTCTTTTATCATAAGTGAGTATTTTGGATTAAGTCGATGTTAGCTTTGGCATATTGGTGTAGCGTTCTCTTCCAATATAATTTGATATTCACAAACTTTAACTGGAATTCCTTTCAAATTTACATACAACCATGCGAAAGCAGTTTTATGTATTAAAAAATAATCCACCTAAATTTCTTTCTTCATGCCTTTTATATTGTTGTAAATTTGAATGATTTGAGAAGCCTTCCCTATACCTAAATTAATTGATTGACATCGTGGAATTTCAAGAGTCCTTAAATTGATGTTCTACTCAATTCTAGAATCTTTCATAAAATTCCACATATTTGAACTTTCCAACTCCAGTTTCATAGCACTTATGTGATTAACATTCTGTCTATTCATCCAATATGCAATCATATGATCTTAATCATCAATAACATTTGGAAGAACTAAGTACTCTCCCGATCCCCTGTACTAGTAGTTTACTCTAGTGTGCTCGACAACTTACCTTGTATCAGCATAAATTGGGATAGGTGCACCAATTTCTTCTTCTATAGACTCATCTTCATAATCTGACGTGAATTTTGAACTGGTAACTTGAGTTTCTCTGTAATATTGAACAGGGTACATTTGAAGTACAATTTTATCATTACCTTTTTCAATTGTCAATATACCATGGCCCCAGTCATTTCGAGTTTTAGCTTGATATAACCACGGTCATCCCAATAAAATTGGGTATGAAAATATAGAGTTTTGGAATTGAAAAATAATATAATTAATTTTATAAGTAATCCCTACAATTACTGTATCAATATTTTATAAAATATCCATAGGTTTAAGTCGATTGGAGACAGCCATTCTCAAAACTATTGTAGTAGGCAATAAGTGATCCAAATCCAGTTCCTCTATTGTAACAGCATTCATAAGATTTATACTAGATCCTCCATCTACTTGCACTCCCAATAATAATACTCCATCAATTGAGACATCAATCGTAGGTGCACCCAAATCGAGATTCAAACTTACTTCTTGGATTTCTTTATTTCGAGATCTACGATGAATTAATGAGGAATTTAAGATAGTTCAGCACTCAGGTGCTACTGCTAATAGTTGCTTCATAGAAATCGTGGGCTATATGGTGTCCAAATCTTTTAGAATATCATATGGTTCTATATTAGTAGTAATTCTCAACATTTGTTTCTTCTTCCCAGTCCTAGACACTGACGTAGGTAAATTGGTTTTCTCTATATTGGAAATTAGTAAAGCTCTTGGAACTGAATTTGATGGAGCTTGTAATATTGGTTCTTTCAATGGATAAGATTTTTCTCCCAATTGGGCTGATATTGATTCTTTGGAAATCACGCCTCTTAGAGGATCTTTCAATGCAAAGGATATTTCTCCAAACTATGTAAAAAATGGAACAGCTTGAAATGGAACCAAAGCCTCCGTAATTGGTACCTCATTAAGGTGCACAATCAATTCAGGTCTTATACTGAGTAAGGGGCCCATATCAGAACTTGGATTGGATGTCCCTGTAATTAGGTCCAATTGGCCCTTCGTTTCAGGACCACCCAAATATTGAATTGGTCCTTTCTCCTTTTGTCGACTTCTTCTAAGGACAGCTTGGACTATTTCTAACCGATGAACTGGTGAATCTTGAGGACCTTGATTTATTTCTTGTATTTTTTCTTGGCTTTGGATCTGCTGATCTCGATTATTGAAATTGAATGGAGCATTACATTACTGATAAGTATGTCCCGACTACTTGTAATTTATACATACTAGCGCATAATCATCACTGGCTCTGGGATTGGGACATTCACTGGCATAATGATCAATCTGTCTGCAATGAAAACAACGAAGTGGTCTTCTTGTACCTCCATCCAACATATTAGGTGTCTCCATCGGTATATACCTACTAGACTTGTTCCATGTAGGGTTAGAAAATGATCTTGGTTATTCCGTTGGTATGAAGGATACTTGGTTCGATGACACCGGTGGAGCATATTACTGATACCTCAGCTCCTCCTTTCCATAGTTCTAAGGGTTTGATGCAGACCCCTAATTAAAAATTAGAACTTTAAAAATTATTGAATATTCGATTTTGTCGATTAGATTGATTTCGATTCTATCCATACATATTTCCCATTTGAACTTGATTGACTTCCTAGTGAGTTGGTGGGATCATGGTCTGATTACTGAATTGTTATTACCTTTGTAAATGCCAGCAGTTTTGGATAGGGTGCTTTCCTCCACAAAATGTACATTGAACACCCATTTATCTAGGTGATGGATATTCCGTATCAAAATGACCTTGTCCCTTACAATTATTACACCATACATTAGGTCTCATATTAGAAGGCTTATGTCATTTCTCCTTATCTTTAGGCAAATTCACAGCCAATTCTTCTATTTTCTTTGTTAGATTTAATAACAAGGCTTCATTTGGATCTTTAACAGTCACATTTATGAACAACTCTGATTGTTGATAGGTTGGCGATGTAAAATAAGGTATCATCATTATTGGCGCTATTGCTTGGAGTGGTATAGTATTAATTGGTTGTTGTAACATAACATTCTTCACATTAGAGACAGCCATTTGTGGATAATTATCCATCGATACATTTTTCGGTTGTATTTGTTGGCTTCATGAACTTGGAATCATTGTGGCCTCCATTGTTAACAATTGGTCATAATGACATTCTTCTGACACCTTTGCTTGTACCAACGATGCCTCTATCATAGTTGGTCGAGCCTCTTTTACAAACATTTTCAATTCTGGTGGATACAAATCGTTAATTAATATCGACAATATAAATGCATCTCGTATTTGATTATTTGACCGTTTACGAAGTATATCCGTGATCCGGCCATAATAGAATTCTATGAATTCCTCTACAAACATCTTGCTATTCATAAAGCTTTCTTGAAGCCGATCTTCAAATCCAATTGGTCTAAAATGGGTTATGAAGATATTCTTCAAGGGCTCACAATTAGGAAATCTACCCTTTGGTTGCCGAATATACCATTCAAAAGCTGTATCTTTTAAAGTTGTTGACAACCATTTCAATCAAATGTCTTTAGTTCTACCATTATTAGCCACGTAGGCTGTCAAGAATTGAAATATATGGTGATCAGGATCAAAGCTTGACCAACCTTTTAAAAATAGGTAATGGTGCCACACTTGTAGTTCGGTCTCTTACTGCTCCCATTTGTATTGTAATTGGTACTTCTGGCACTCAATCTCATAGGCTCCCATTGGTATTATCATTGGTCTCCTTACTATTTAAATTTGAATTTTTCTTCCTTTATTTTTTCTTGGACCTGCAATACCTTTTTTTCATTCCTGTAGGCTATTTCTTATGCGTAAATGCTCTTGTCTTTCTTTTGCTTGTCGATTATATCTTTGGTAATCCTCCCCCCCGTAATTATCACTCATAATCTTTCATTCTTCTTTACAAAATTAATACTGCCTTGAATTATAACTCACATATTTGTAACCTTAAAATTGGTTCTTCTTACGTTTTCATTCAATATATAATTCCATCTCCCATACAATCAATTTCTAATATTTCATATTATTATCATTTCTCCGGCAGCGATACCAAAATGTTGTTCTCGTTGTGTTCATGCTTCAGTAGATCAAAGCAATTGAACTAATAGAGGTCGGTTCGAACATGGGAAAAGACTGATAATATGAATTGGATTTATTAGTGTCACAATTAACTGTACTCTGACTATGTAAAATCAAGTATTAAACTACAAAACATCGAGGCTTACTACTTCTATCTTAATTCAATCCATAATCCATTCTATGATTATCAATTCAACAATACTTCTTTCAATCACCATTCTTCATAAGCAAATAATAAAGAAAATAAAGAAGTAGCACCAAGCTTATCGTGACATACGACTTTCAGTCTGGTCACTGGCTTACAACTCTTAGTCTGGCTCTTGGCTTACGACTCTCAATCTGGCCCTCGGCTTATGACTCTCACAGTCTGGCTCTCGGCTTACGACTCTCAGTCTGACCCTTGGCTTACGACTCTCAATCTAGCCCTCAATCTCTCTTTTTTCAACCTATTTATCCTACCAAAAAGATGATCTGTCGGCTAGTGGATTCCAAAGGTTCTGACCTTTTGAATTCTTAACCATTTATTCTACTAACAACCTACTGTTACCAACTAAACTGCCTAACCATCAGTCTAGTTCTCAAGGTTGTCAATAACCAACCAGTAACTTACTACAAAGTTTATTTATCTATTCTATAACTATTAAGAGTTGTTCCTATTTTTAATAAAATCATCAATCATTGAAAGTCTCTTTCCATGTTGTGATATCAAACGTGTTATATCTTATCATCTATTTAAGGAAGAATATGTCATTTTTGAAGATCTTTGTTTCTATTATATTATTTTGAAGGTTGTAATAATTACAATATCTTACCTAGCAACTTAGCAAATAACAGCTTTTAAGTTGATTTCGTTCATTTTTTATAATCCATCTTATTAGTACCACTAATACAAAGAAACCATAATAAAAAATAAAAGATAGAATATAATTTTTATTAAATATCCTTTTTTATAGCAAAGATTTGTATAATTTTTTATCTTGATTTTAATGGATGTTATTAATAAAAAGCTTTGACCTTTTCTATTGAATTTATAATTTTTTTTGTTGGCTTCTATATGTATTCATTAATATTATGTTTGTGCCAATGAACAAATTATTCTAACCTAAATTGGCACTGCCTTAAGTCTAAAACTTTTTTTACTTCAAATTCTTAATTATTATTCATTTTTATACAAGGCAATGGCATTTATGTTCTTCATACAATACTCACTATTTTATATGGCTCAAAAAAAGATACATGAAACATAAGATAGATTTTAATAGACTCTAATAGATGTAATTGATAAGCAATTAGATCAACTTGTTCACATATAGGAAATGGTCCAAGTCTATAATAATCCAACTTATTATAAGAATAAATAGTCTTGATATCATAACAAAGTAACTATACCTTGTTACCAATGTGAAATTCAAGTTGCTTCTTATGATAGGCATCAATATTGACTTTTGTCATTTTTGAGCTTTTTTTAGTTGTACCTTTATTATTATATGTAGTTTAAATAAATGTTTTGTCAAATCTTTTATTACACAATTATCAACTTTGAAAAATAAAAAACAATAAATCATAGATAATAACCATAATTAACAAAAAATGTGTTTGTTGAATAAAAAATATATCATATTATTATAAGCAAACTCTACCAATAGCAAAAGAATTATTTAATCACCTTATTGATAATTGATAATACAACTCAAATATTACTTCAAAAGTTAATTTACACACTTTATTTGGCTATTAATTTTAAGAAAGAAAGTTAAAGATACTTTAATATCCATCTTTAAAATTCTAAAAAGAATTTTCTAAAATCTTAATATAAATTGAGTCCTTCTATTTGATATAGTATTTCTTGGCAATCCATGATAGGAATAGTTGATATCAAAGAAAAATTTAGTTAATTCTTCACTTATGATAGATTTTGTATATGATAAAAAATATGCCATCTTGGCAAAATGATCTACTATCACAAATATAAGATCATAAGAAACTAAGATTGAAAGATTTGTGATAAAATTTCTAAAAATAAAAGATTGTGGTTGTTCAAAAATAGATAATAAGTAAAGAAGTTTGTGAGGTCAATAGCAAGGAATTTTTTATCTTAAAAAAATATCACATGATTGTATAAATTTTTTGACTACATTCTACATTTAAAGCCACCAAAAATCTCTAAATATTATTTTGAAGGTCTTTTTGTATCTAAAATATCTTATTATTGGAAAGTCATGACAAACTTAAAGAAGATATAATTGTGTTTTACCTTTTAGAACATATAAGTGCCTTTTGAATTAGAATAGATTATTCTTGAATTTGAACTTAGAAGTATCATGAGATTTTAAAGGATTTTCTTTAGTATCATGAATAAGAGAATCAAAGGACATACTTAGTAGAATTTATTTAAAAAATGTTGAATGAACAGTTAATATTGATTTCATTATTTATAGATGAAATTCTTCTAGGTTCAAAAAACTGATATGTTCTTGATTAAAAAAATATTCTAAATAATGATGTTATTCTTGAAATAAATCCATGATTATAGAAAGTTCTTTATTATGGATCTTTTAGTTGATCTTGGCTGCTAAAACTTTTCTTGAGTAAAAAGCTACTAGATAAAATTTGTCATCTATTCCAATTTATAATAATACAACTTCTAAAACAAATTTCAATGTATTTCTTTCCATAAAAAATGCCTTGAAAAAATTAATACAATATAAGATTGGTGCAAAAATAAAATACGTCTTGAAAGCTTTAAATATTGCTTCTATTTTCTTATTCCACTAAATTTTTTTTTACAAGTCAGATGTATAATTAAAGCTATAATTTTAAAAAATTCTTGATAAAAATCTAATAATAATTAATAAAATTTTAATAAATATTAGACATCTCTTATTATTTTTAGAATCTTCTAATTTATAATAGTTTGAACCTTCTTAGTATTCATCATAAGGCCATCATTTGAAATAATGTATTCTAAAAAATCAACTTGAGTAGTATAAAATATTCACTTTTTTATCTTTATATATAGTCTTATATTTTTAAGTTTTTGTAATATAAAATGAATATAAATTTTATGTTCTTTATATTCTTAAAATAGATTAAAATATTATCTAGATAATAGATAAAAAAATTATCTAAAAACTCACAAATGACATCATTCATTAGTTATTAAAAAGCTATAGGCATATTTGTAAGTCCAAATGGCATTAAATTGTATTTATAATATTTATATTTGGTTCAAAATAAAATATTTCATTTATCTCTTTTTTTAATATGTACCATATTATATGTTCATCATAGATCTATTTTGGTATAGATCTTAGCTTGCTTAAATTGATTAAAAAATCTTGATATCAAGGATAGAAGGTATCTATTCTTGATGGCAATCTTCTTGAGCTTTTGATAATCTATAGACATCCACAATGATCCATCTATTTTCTTTACAAACAAGATTGAAGCTTTTGCTAGAGATTTTCAATAGCTTATAAAATTCTTAGTGAAGTTCAACTCAATATACTCTTTAAATTCAACCAATTTATTTTACAATAAATTGTAGATTAGTCCAAATAGTAGTTGAGTTCTCTCTTAAAGATCAATTGAATAATCATAATGACAATGTTTTGAAAGAATACCCGCATTCTTCTTTTCAAATACATCTTAATAATCTAAATATTGGCTTAAAATACCACTTGAAATATTTTATTATTAAAAATAGTTGTGATATAATTAATACAAGGTAATCATTTTTTTGTTGCATGCAAGAAAGCTCTTGTACCTATAAATAAAGATTTGGTTGTACTAGACTTTTAAAAATCTACTTAACTGATAAAATTCTTAATTTTACTTTAAAAAAAATGAAGACTATAAATAATCTAATCTATTTGAATATTATATTTTTTAATCAAGATAAATCTAAAATCATTAGATTAGAAAGAAATCTAATTATAAAATATTACAAAGCTATTATGATCACTAGTTGCTACTTCTATAGGAAAGATCTCATAAGTAACATTTCAAAAAAAACAACTAATGACCATTTATGACTTCTACATGAGTAAGTTTAGTTTTCTTCATTAAAGGTATATTATGTCTTTTAACAAATTCTTCATTTAAGAAATAAGCTAAGGTTCTTGAATCTAACAAGATAAAGGCTTTGTGATATTTAGATCCTGAATTAATATCTATTGTAAAACAAGAAGAGGGTTCTTAGGAGAAGAGAGGACCTTCCTTAGGTATTGCATAAGTTTTCAACCATTATTGTATAATAACATAATTATATAGTAAAAAATAAATATATAGATATTATTATAAAAGAGCCTAGTATAAAGATATAATAAATAAATAAGAATATATAATAGAAAGTTAGTAAAATATTTAGTCTTGATGGTGCTTTTTTAAAGAAGAAATTTCTATTTATTTTACAGAAGCATAAATAAAATTTTAATGAAGATGATTTAAAATATATTGACAATAATATTTGATAAAGTTTTAGGTGGAATGAATAAGTAGATAGATTGTTAATTTATATACATATTAGCAATAATATTTGACAAATTTTTGAGAGAAATGAATAAGTAGATAGATTATCAATTTATATACATATTACAAATGATTATTGTAAGAAATTAATAGAAGAAAAAAATTAAAAATTAAAATAATAAAAAAACATTAAAAAAGTCTATAAGAAAAAAAAATTACAACAAAAAAATATTGTGCATAAAAAGACAATAGAGAATATTTCTGTAAAAAATAAATAAATAAATAAATAAATATTTATAAATTACAATTAGATATTAAAACTACTATTATTTAAAAAAAAATTAGAAGAATAGATTTTAAGTAGATAGATTCAATTTATAATTGATAAAATTTTAGAAATTGAAAAATAAACGTCATCAAAGATGGTCAATATTCTTATCAAAAAATATTTTGTAAGAAATGTGCTATATAAAAGGACTAATAGCACGTGTTGTCTTTTTTGCATGCCTTAATGGAAGACGTCATTATTAATAGCATATAAGTATTATTTAGACTAAGAAGATTAAAGTAATGTATAGTAATGAGCGCAAACAATTAGTAAGTCAAGAAGGTGACTGTTTAAGATATTTTATAGAGTCCTCATTCAAATTGTGTTTAAGTTAAGTTCCACAACTTCAAGGCATATTATATTAAAAACAAGCTTGAAGAGACTACATTCTAAGTTAAAGCATATAAAAGTAAGGTATGGAAGAGATTAGAGAATTGTATAATGTTACATTTGAAGAATAAGATTGATACCTTAGTAGACTATTAAAGTAAGCATACTCGGCAAAAAAAGAAGTTTTGACAAAGTGAAGAAATTACTTAGCTCTCAACTGATGAAGAAGAATTAAGCTAGAATATAAGGTACAAAACTTGGAGATGGAAGTAAAATACATTGAGATATACTTTGAGATTTTTAACAAGACATGAACATATAAGACAATATATATCAATAAAAGATTTGTGTAGGAGAAGACAACTTGGCTTACATCTAAGATAGATCAAGCAATTATCACTAAAAAAAATATAGTGATTATATTTGAAAGAAAAAAAAAATACAAGCTAACTAATAAAAATTTGGCTTGAATATTTAATATCAAATCGTTTAAAATTTTGGAGTTAAAATTGATAGTGGAGATAATTCCAATGAAAACATCAAAGAAATAGTATAGAATAAAAGATGGATTTGACAAAAGATGGGAAGAGAACCATATCAACTATTATGCAAATGAAAACAAATAGACAAAAGAATTTTTCAAATTATTTATCAAATGGATGTTGGTCAAGATTTGCTATCATTATGAAACCATCCATCAACTCCTATTTGCTTATATAGTGTTTTTATGCACCCTTCATCTTATCTACATATAAAAATATTTATTGCTAAGAGCCATAACCACCAAGAGAGTTTCCACATATTTGTTATTAATTTCTTATGTATTAAAGAACATACTAGATACATGTTATTAATTAAGAAAAGATGAAATAGAAAAAGACGTCCAAAAAAAATAAAAAAATAAATAAACAAACAAATCAATATAATTGGATTATCAATGTATGGATCATTAATATTAGAATTGATAACAATGGCTACTATAATCTTTCTAATACTTTGAATCAAAGAAAAAATCCTAAGAGCATATAAGAACTAAGAAGTTGAAGTTTTTTTATTAATCAAGGTACGAAGTTTCTTAGAAATTTTAATTTATACTTCAAGTTTAAAAATATTTGATATATGATTGCTTTAGCTTATGTATATGAGTTTATTAGTATCATAGAATGTATGATGAATATAATCCATAAAAAATATGTACATTTTTAGATGATAGAAAATTAAGTTGTTGTTATAAAAAATATGAAGCAAGATTTTTGATATGGAATCCTGATTTTTTTCTAATTAAATTTGGTAGCCAAATATCATCAAAATTATTCTATAGTAAATAAAAAAAATTCTAAAAAATGATTTTTTTTAGTTATATTATTTAATAATAAATATTAAAAGAAATATATAATTTATTTTTATAGAAGAAAAAAATAGAAATATTTATTGAATATTTTGATATTACCAAAGATATCAAATGTTGTGATATTTTGGAGACTCTACCAACTTCTTTTGGTAGAAAAAATGGCTTTCCAGCTCTCAAAAACTTTAAATTGAATAAATGTGATAAACTTGTATCTTTGCAAGAATTAGAAGATGGTGCAATGGCATGTCTTAAATACCTTGGTTTAAAATTATTAAAAAATCTTGATGTTTTTTCTTAATCCCTTGCAAAATTAAAGAACTTACAAACTTCACATCTTCTTGGTTGCTCTGATTTCAAGAATTTGGAGCATGAGCATCTAAGATTTGAGAGCTTTTCTAACCTTGTAGAGTTGGATGTACAATATTTTAGCTCAATTTTTGAATTGTCAAGTAATATTGCTTTCTTATCCCACTTTAAATTAATTAAAATAAGACGGGATTATAAAGCATGGATCTTTTAAAAGCTAGAAGGAGCAATTTCAAACAAAAAAGTGATAAAAAGATAATAATAATATTTAAAATATTATAAAAGAAGATATATATATTTATTAGTTAGATTTATTATAATTAATTTGTAAATTGAATATTATGTCGAGTTGATTTATAAGGTGGTTATATCTTTGTTTTAATTAAAAATATATCAATTTATATTATATTTTTTATAGATAAATTCTACATGAATTGAATTATTTTTATATTTATTTTGATGGATTTTATTTGAAAAAATATATATATATATATATATATATATGTATTATTACGTATAAAAATATAGAAATAGATAAAATACATAGAAAATTATTTGTGGTTCAATATTCATCCAATAGACTAAATTTTTAGTGATAAATATCTTTGATGATTTAGAGGTTTTTTTTTTAATAAAAACATAAATTGTGAGCATAACAGATTGAATTGATTTTGACATTTGAAATATTATTAAGAAGTAAAATAAACAAATGATTTACGTAAGTATGTATATATAGATATGAAATTATAATAATTGAATACAAAAAATCAAAACATAAAAATTAAAAAATTCAATTTACAATATCAATTAAATAATAAAACCAACAAGAATTCATATGTGATTTTTAAACTATAATTTTTTTTTAAAATTATATAATTAAATTATATTATATATAAACATATTATTTTTCAAATCAATATCTTTTTTAAGTAAAATAAAATATTCTTTTGTGAAACAACTTCATCTTGTAATAAAATAAAAATCTATAAATTTAAGATAAATTTATATTATATATAATTATATGATATGCCATAGCTTACTTTATTATTTTTATTTTTTTAAAAAAATATGATTATACAAGAAACATTGAGTGCTATAAATCAATCATAAAGTATGTAATTTAAACTAAATACAAATGCATATTCATCATTCTCAAGGCAAGATTAGAAATCTACACCAAACTAAATCAAGCTATCTCGTACACCACAAAAGGGAAATCCAAGAGTACAAGTGTGAAAATAAGAGAAACCCTAAAGCTTTACTAAAATGGCCAAATCAGCATAGCCAAGCAAATCCTTACAACAAGTTCTTTCACTCTCAAAATCACTCACAAGACTCGACTTATCAAGAATGTCAAGTTAAGGGTTTTTTTCTACTTAAGTATTCAAATCTTAATTGATATGAATAAAGTCAATTAACAAAAAAAATCATCAATGGATGAAATATCACTAATCAAACTAAACTACATATATTTGATGGAATTTGGCACCCAATACCATATCACATGACATTTTATATATTAACATTGTTTTTAGAGTATTTGAAAATATATACTTTGTGATCCATGTTTTACATACACAATATTAACTAATAAGATTACTCTTAGATTTTTTCTATAATAGTAATTTTTAAACCGCTTATTTCAATTTTATGCATATTATTGCTCTATGAACAACTTGATTTAGATCAAATTTATTTTGTTTTTTATTTTTTATTTTATAATTCATCTTTCATATTTTATGATTATGATTCTTATTTTTTGTTTAAAAAAATAATATATATATATATATATATATATCTTTTAATATTCTAAAAAAATATATCTATTAAAATAATAAAAAAATAAATATATTTTTTTTCATAAATTGGTATTGAAGTATAGTTAAGCCAATATGATTTTTACCATGAAAAAGAATAAAAAATAAGTCATATAATAATCAAGAAATGCTCATGATTTTGCATAAAAAGTTTAAATATGTTAAGATGCAAATTCTAATATAGAAATTTCAACTATTTTTTGATAGAAAAGATGGCTTTTTAGCTTTCATTAACCTCAAATTACAAGGAAGTACAAGACATGCATCTTTGCCAAAGTTGCAAGATGGTACAATAGCATGTCTTAAATACCTTAGTTTATTAAATTTGGAGAACTTGATGCTATTATATAATCATTTGTTTTCTATCTTTAGATTTTTTTAGTTTATAAAAATTTAAGTAAAAATACTATTATAAAAAAATTTAACATAGTAGAGATTTTGAACACCTTGAGGGTTTTACTATATACCATTGTAAAGCAAGATTGTAATAGTTTAAGTAAAAAAAGGTTTTTACATAATATTTAAAAAATAAAAATGTATTAGACTTATTAGATTGACGTAAGATTATCTATTATCATTTAAGACTACTAACAAGATAAAAAAGATGAAAAATATTATAATAAAAATATTGATCAAAACTTAAAGAATAATTAAAAAATTGATTGATAATATAATTATATTAGAAGCATTTAAAAAAATAGGTCATGCAAATATTATGAAAGAATTAGATTATCTATTAAAATATATAGTATAATATAAAAATAAATTTATTAATATGAGCTTATTATCAAATAATATATTAAAAATTATTAAAATATTAAATCAATATCAATGATCAAATTAAAAATTATTGAGGTTTAAAATCTACTAATTAATTTAGTTAAAATTTGATTAGAATTATTTTAGATTTAATCAATATTTAATCAAAATTTTGATTAAAATAATAATATTTTTTTAGGATTTTTTTAAAGATTAATAAGAGGTATTTAGCATAATTAAGAGCTTACTTAGATTGTTCAAAATTGCCAATAAGTTGTTTCTAAACATCTTATTTATTTTTTTGGGTTATAAATCCAACTTCAAAGTAAGATTAAATCCTTAAACAGCCAAATATCAAGTCTATTTACATGTTGATTTTCACATAACAAAAAAACATGCATTTATTATATTTGTATCTAGCTTGGCTAATATTCCAACTCATGCATTGTCACATTATATGAATTCTTACTTGAAAATGTATTTGGCTTTTGTTTGTAGAAGGTGAATTGAAAATTGTAAGAACAAGGTTCAAATGACTCTAGTAGAATCCTAAATAAATTCTAATTAAAGCTTAACAATCATAATCAAATCTTAATCAAATCCAAAAGAAGTCCTAAGGAAATTATAAAAAAATAAAGAAATCATAAATTAACCTTAAAAAATAATAAGAAAATTCTAAAAAAATAATAAAGAATATTTTTAAATACTAAAAATAAAACTCATAAAAAAATTAATCAAATTCTAATGTGGCCTTAAATAAATCTTAAAAAAATTCTAATAAAATTCTAAATTAATCCTAAACAAATCTTAAACAAATTCTAAGTAAATCCTAATCAAATCTTTATCAAATCCTAAATAAATCCTATAGTTGTTTTGAAAACCTAATAGCAATTAATTGAACTATTGATTTTAATTATTTTATTTTATTTATTTTTTTATTTTATTTTTTTCAATCTTCAAGCAAATACCAAAAGGATAAATTTTGAGAAAAATCAAACTTACCAATTGGAAGAAAGAGCTCATAATACTCTGAGATGTTGGCCATCCTCCATCTCAAACTTGAAGGTTGATCTTTATGCAACAATTAGTCCTTGTTGAACCATTCAATTGCTTTATAAATTAGCAAATGTGTAGATATCCAAGTCCAAAATGCTTTCACAAAATTTTGCTTCAATTGAACCAACGGATTTCTCAAGATCACATAAAACCTCACTAATCTTAAAATTCAAATATCCAAGACCCTAATCTATTAAAACTCCCATATCCTTCATTCTAACCATTTGATTGACATCAAATTTGCAAAACACAATTAAAACAAGCACAATAACAAACTCACAAAATTTTATTCATAAATTTCCTACAACACCCACAAATTCCTTAAATATGTAAACTTCTTTTCGTTTCTCAAAATCCAAAACCTCAAACTACATCTCTTACTTTAAAAAACTCTCAAAAACCATAATTTTCACCTCACAGAATTTACGAAATCACCCACAATGGAAACACCCACTGACACGCATCGAAAGTGGAAGGAATAGCGTGAATGGAACTGAGGAGGCGAGACTGAGAAGGCACAGATTGCTGAGAGAGGTGAAACTACAGGTTTTATGTACTTTTGAATAAAGGCATTTGTGTATTGTACTGGAAGTACAACGGCAGTGGGGTAGTCGGGGGCAAGCGTGGCTGGAGTGGATTGCAGAAGGTTCTCGCAGAACGTTGACCAGTGGCAAAATCTACTGCAAAATGGCAATTCTGCAGCAGTGCTGCGAGTTGAAAGCGGGGTTCACTGGGTACCACCCTGGAAAGGGCACTCGCTTTGCTGCTGCTAATGCTAATGCCAGGGCATAGAGTGCAAGATGCCTCAGGGCCGGTCCTCATCGCTGGGGGAGCCGTGCTCGAAGTGGGGTACTTTGCCGACGCTGCGGTGTGGCTCATGAATTCTGTCCTGGCGCTTGCCTAACCTATTCTTCTTCTTCTTCCTAGTCATCGCCGTCGTATTCGTTTGCGTACATATCGTCGTAATCTTTTCGTACGATACTCGAAAGTGTATTATATGTATATTATACATATCTATACACATATTTTCTTTCCTTTTCTTCTCTTTTTGTTGCTGTTGTAGTAATTGTTTGATACGACATACTGATGCATTCATAGCCTGTTGAGAGTTGCAAATCTGCGGAGGACTTTACTTGGAGCGTCCCAAATCATAACTCTTTCTAAACCTTTTGCCTTTGAAATGTAAACTTGTCTGGTGCTGGAATGTAAACATAAATGTGAAATCCATCTGTAGGTATGGCAAAAATACTGGTTCTATTTTGTACGGATCACAAGGATTTAAAAGAAAAAGAGTTTGAGATGTGTTTGTTATTCACTTAATAAGGTCGTTGTTTAGAGGGTGGAGTGAGAGAAGTGGCTTAGATGGCCGTTTGTGAGTGAGTTATTAAATGATTGAGATTTCAATACGTTATTTTTTATTTTTTATTTTTTTTTAAAGAATATAATGCAAAGTCTAATTGGTATTTACTTTTACGCATGATTTCACGTCTTTCCCACTTCCACTTCACTTTAATTGTAAATTGAGCAATGACGACACATCTAGAAATGCCACTAATAAAATGAGCTTAAGTCAAATGCCACCACGCATCCATTGTTCCCACTCTCGCCAACGAACTCTGCACAATCAGAATCCCAAAACCTCGTGGATGTTGTCAAGCTTGACAGCAATAGAACATGAACCATGCAATTGAAAGAAGCTAATGAAGAATGCATTTATTTCCATATAACAACGTTATGCAAGGTGCAGTTAGTTTCCTTGAAGAAGACAGTTAACTTGCCGTTGTAGACACAACAACCTTGAAGTTAATGAGAAATCAGCAGCCTGTTCGCTTTCCGTTCTTTCTTCAAAAAGAGTTTGACAGTTACACATACCCTAGAGATGCAGAGCCCGTCTCGTGTTTGTGGGCAGCCAGTTCACAATAGGAACATGGAACCCCACCGCTGATTGGTTTGGTTCTGTCTCAAAGTGGCGTTTTGGCCGTTACAGGTACAATTATATTGTGTTGCTGTGTTGACTATCGAACAATGCTGCAAACTAGGATATCAGTTCCAAGAGAAACCTGGAGGTTCACCCACTCAGGATCTGAGTAATCATTCACGGACAATTACTCAAGTACGCATGCCTTCCTAGCCTTAAAAAGGTCGTAGCCCCTACAGTCCCTCAAAAGGAAACAATGCCATCCACTTTAGTTTCTGTTGATAATGGCCCTAATATCCGACATTGACCTGTAGGGTTATACCTCTAACAAGGAAGTCACTGCATAAAACTGCATCTCTGTGATTCAGATCACGAGTAGCAAAAGCGTTTTAGCATCCTCATGCGAATCTGCACATTAAATGTGCAAATAATTCCACTGATCAGTGAAGTAATCTGTCTATAACATCCTGTCCAACAATATGAACTGACATCTCAACGAAACGTTTTCAACAACTAACCAAAAACACAAACTAGGTAGAATACCAATGAAAAATATGCATATGCATGGCACTCTGTCATCAGGGTAAGGATTTTGAGAAACCGATTCCAAAAAATATTTCTCAAGCTACCTGACATCCACAACACTAAATATGATTTCCTTGGGAAACAATTCAGTTATTCGCAATGTAGTGTACCTTGCAGGCACAAAATGATGCCAATCACTTCTAAAATTCAAGTTGGCCACATGTCGTAGCAATAAATAATTCAAGTGTTCAATGGTAAACCTATCAACTCAATAACATTGCTCGATTTTATATGCTAAATTAACAATGTCTACATACGGAGAGGCGCACTCCGAACATCTAGTCACGTTCTATACCTTACAATACAAAGTTTAAGAGCTCCAGAAATCACTCAACTTTGGGCTGAGAAAGGCGCACCAAAAAATGCGATTGACCATAAAGCTACAGTCGAGGGTGCCACTGAGACCTGACGCGGTCAATATCAGCTCAAGCTCCTGAATCAAGAAACTGCCCCTATTAACTCACTCAATTACAAGAATTGTCATTTTTGAATATTATGCGAGAGAAAAACAAAAAGAATCCCAACCTTCCAGCTCTCATGAACAGTGCATGGAGTGGGTCTCTGAAGGAGCCTGGCTGCGGGAGCTAGGACTCCTTGCAGTTGCAGAGTCACTTCCGATATCTAAAACACTGGAGACCTGCGAGGTGTTCAGCTCTCGAGACCACTGCGAACTAGCTGGTGCTAGTTCACCGCTTGCAGATTCTTGTCGAAATGAGACTTCTACATCCATAACACTTGCTGCTTGTTGGGCCCTTCTAGCCGTGTAAGTCTTCCAGTGCATGTATTCTAGGATGAGAGCGTTGCTGGTCATGGCTACGCCAAACCCCGAAAAAGCTGCGAGGAGTACTGCTAAAACGGCCTCCAACTTAGTCTGCATTCCAGAATTAATGCGTGACAGGGAAATCAGAAGGTGGTCCACGAATCAAGCTTTAGAGAAACACTTCCTTTGTCAAGTTTGATCATGCATGTCCTACGATGAATCGTATGTCAACAATGGATAGCGTCATTGAGTCGATGCAGAAATGAGTCGTATGTACAATAACCTACCATAAAGAAAAACACGTATCCAAACATACAGACGAGGGCAAATTGAGCAGAGGCGTACAGCCAAATATACCGCTTAGTAACTGCATGCCACCATAATCACCTCACACTTAGCACATTGTTCTCACCCTCCTCCGTAAAGAATCAAAACCCGACGATTATTATGGTGAAGTTAGAGTCGGAAAATATAGAATCGAAAATGATTCAACGTTAGCATGTATTGGTTTTCTAACTGAGAACACACAACCAATAGTATCACCAATTAACCTGTATAGAATGTTTTCCACCGCGTAGCCTCCTAAGACCGGCATCAGCTTCGAGATTACTCTGAAATGATGAAAATGACTAATTGCCCCTCAATAATAATAACTAATATGGCAGAAGAACAAAATAATGAATAAAAACAAAGATAAAAATCTTAGGGAAAAATAGTTTATCAAGAAAGGAAACTCACCTAGAGCAATAGTGGTAACTGAAGCAAGGAGACCTATGATGATTGAAAAAGGAATCGATATGGCAAGCGCTTTGGTACCCAATTTGTTGACCTGCAGAAGCAAACACAGGAAGATTCAATAATGGACCTCACAACAGCCCCACAAACGCCTCGAACATTGTGAGTTCAGCCCGAAAACAATCTCCAAAGCATACGTCTCAGGCTCTCACTACTAAAGCATAAATCATGGGACGACGAGCGACATTTAGGAAGATGTTTTGGGGCTCTGCAAGAGCAATACTAGCTAACTTTCAGTGAAAGTTCCTGTCTACTGTGGGCGAAGGCAAGTACCAGCAATTGCTCAATGAAGCAGAAATAAGCCATCGTGCTGATAATAGCCATAACAGGGATATCCTGCCACACAGAGACTCTGCATAACATTACGCTAGATTTGTATCAGTTCAGTGGTATCTTTGAAGGTAAGATGATGCACTCAGTCCTAAGAACCACATGTCCCGTCTGTTTTGTTTCTGAATCCCTTGCATGCTACACAAAATGCTCGAAGAAGGCATAAATATAAGACAACGATTTACTCCAATAAATCGCATGATCTCTTAGAAACATAATTCAAGAGCCTCATAGTTCATATAACAGTGTGATTATTAAGAGGAATCGATAAGAGGTGTAATGCGTACCTATTCACAGTTTGTGCATCTATAGATCGTGAATGACTGACTGTTTGCTCATGACCAGAATATCGAACTACTGTCACTGGAATGTTTTGCACAACAGAGCCACACACGTCGCACACTCGATCTCCTTTGATACCGAACCACTTAAATGCACATTCCTTGTGTGCCAGAGCCATCTCACCACGGCAGCGACACTCCATTTTTAAAATCTCACCATGATCCTCTGTAAGAGAATCCATGCAGATTCTACACACTGCTTCTTCCTCAGAAATCGCCTCTTCTACTTCGTCCTTGGCGGATGCCTTCCCTGCAGTTTGTACCACAATCATTTTGTATGAATCACTTTCTTTGATACTGTATCTTAATACAAAAGCCGACAAGGTAGAAACATACCCAACAATAAGCAATATCCTCACCTTTCTCAACATCGAATTCTGTTGAGGCATGGGAGTGACTGACACCACTTGATTCATTATTTTCCCGAGGTGGCTGCGCAGATGATGGTCTCGGACTGGCAGATCTAACCAGCACATACCCTTTTCCATCCCTGCGAAAACTGTCTGCCTTATCTATAAACACGGGCGTGGAGAATGATCGGATGATCGGATTCACTTTCTCATGTCCTGGCTGCAACACAAATTGATATTGCTTAGCTTGTGAAGTTTAGAGCACGAGCTGGAACACTTCATACGGTTACAATGCAAAGGTACCGACGGTCAGCGATAATACGCCGCCGAAGAATCAACGTGGTTAGAAAACTAGGATCGGGAATGGGAAAAGCGGAATGTCCATGAAAAGCACTCACAACATTAATTGCCAATTCATGGCTGTGTCCTTTGACGGAATCTGAGTTGCTTCCAGAAGAATGCGCGTTTGCCCGCGGCACCGGTAATGAAGATGTCCTCTTATCCGACAAAGATGTTGAAGGAATACCAGGGTTTGTAAGTAGCGGCGTTCCTGTCAAAATAATGTTTATCTTGTTCTTTTCAAGTGACGCTCTGGATCGTAAATGCGGTCGAGGTACTTGCCCATGAGCAGCAGGGGTTTTCCCAGACTTTGTGGCACAGAGAGGCGGGAGATGGCTTGAGCTGGAGGTGGGCTTAGTAATGACATCAGGGCGACTTGGACCTGAGACACTAGGTCGCCTGTCAGAACCGATTCCAATCTGCAAAAGCATGTGCTTAGTTACGAGATGTTGATGGTAAGAGGGCGGAGCACTGGTACTCAAGTCAATGGCTGCACAGACTAACATTCGCTAGATTCAGCGACAGATTCGCTGAGAACGACATCTCTGATTTTAAAAAACCCTGCTGCAATGCACCATATCCTAACAATTCAGGGCAGATCATGCTGCCACTCAATGTGGATTTCGGAAAACTTCCAGCTAGGGTTTTATGAAATAATTTATGAAAACCCTAACACGGGAAAAAATTTGCAGCCCTTCAAGTCATCGAGGACTTCATCACACTAGCGACATTGTATATGAGATGTAGGCTGTGCGAGAATCTCAATAAGAAAGTTGAAGCGGAACAAAAAATCTCAGTTTATTTATAAATGAAGGACTCGCGCTCTGACAAAGCATCTCTTTCGAAAAATATGGAAGACCGTAAAGGTATACACTGAACGAAACTTAAAATTTGGGCAACGGTCGAAGCATAGCGATAGCAATCGAACCTCGGATGAAAATGTTGAGGTAATTTCTCCACTGACTTGCATTTGGATCCTGTCCCCCTCCACCATGTCCGAGATGACTAGCTGAGAATCCATCTATTCGACTTGGATCCTGTTGTGCGGTCCTAGCCAGCACAAACTCTGCATAACTTGCAATTGAAAGCCAATTGTGAGTCACCGTGGCCAGTTCGATGCTAATGGGTAACGAAACTTCCATTGCAGTCAAAATCGAAAAACCGAAGCAAGTCACCGATGTTCCAACTCTTCTTCACGCGCCCTAATCGGTGCGAATCAACGAACTCCGCGCATGTAACTCCCGAAGTAAATGCCCAAATACTAACCTGATTAGACATCACTCAACAACGTCAACCCAGACTCCGCGACCTCGTCCTACGCTGCTCATCTCCTGCACCAGGCTTTCAGATCGGACGTGCGCCACGTTCAACAACAAACTCAACACGATCAACAGCTCAAAATTTATGTCAACAACTCGTTCTCAAAACCAACTCCAACCTCCAACAACCATAGCACCCCCCTTGTCGGCCCATGGGCGATTAACATTCCATCCCGCCTCTGGAACAATTCAACCCCGATCGCAACGCTAGCCACAAGCCTCACCAAAAACGCTCCACAAAGACAACAACACCCATTCCGCTACAAATCCGGCACTGTTCGCGCGGGAGCCCCCAAACCTTTTTTCTCAACCTGGTCTAACAAACCTCCCCACTTCCATCACTGCTTTCTCGAAACCACTACAACCTTTTTCTCTTCCTCTACGACGAGAACTTCAAATGCTGCCCTCTCACTGCCGTTAATTAATCCATCCAGGGTCAATCGACAACTACTCTTGAGATGAGCACATTGCAAGTGTAAGACAGAGTCGGAGTGAAGGATACAGCTCGATTCGACCTGAGACAAATCGCTTGCTTTTCATCCGCGACCAGTCGCAGATTCCTTGTCATCTCCCAACGACGCGATCAATCTCCTGCGACAATGCGAGAACGGCCCTGCACTCATCACCATCAATGCAGTGCAATCGGATCGTCAACCGCGCGCGAACGTATCACCACGATCGGTTCGAAACTTTACCGGGGTTAGCCGCTACATGGGTCTGTTCACTCCACTTCAACGACAGAGTGTTACTATTTTTACACCAGGGATAACATTAGCCGTTAGATTGCTCCATTGGAATCGAATACACCCACCCGGTACAGTGCCCGGTATAGGGTCATCTTGTTGGATGAGTAGTGAAGAGTAGCTACGGGTCCGGTCTGCCCACGTTCTAGTGGACTTCCATTTAGGCTTTCGTTTGGGTTGCTCTTTGCCTCTGCTATTTCGGGCATAACGCCGCGGGATTTTGCCAGCGGATTGGGCACTGGTTGTCATTGCTGACGGAGGAATTTGTGCTGCGGCATTCGAAATGACCTAGTTCCTGTGAGCATTCATCCCCCTAGCCGGACAAGCAGCGCCATTGGATCCGATCCTTGAAACGCTCGATGGATGCTGCTGGACATGGCGTCGCGATTTGCAGATGTTGCTCTCGCTCTGCCGCAATAGAAGCTGTGTTGGAATGAATCACTGCTCCTCCGCGGCAACAACTCATCATGCTTCTCGGATTCTTAGACTTCGTGGCATCAGTCGTTCTTTTCAAATGTGTTACACTGCCATAAATTAATGGATACGACTGGATGCAGATTGATCTGGTTTTAGTATGTTCCTGTTTTCGTGTAAGAGGACATTGATTGCTGTAAAAGCTAACTAGAGATGGATATTTCTGTTTTCATTGCGTGGTTTATCCGTTGATGTGGTTTTCATTTCTAAAATCATTGAATTATTCATTTTATTTGGCTGTAACCCTTTTCGTGTCTTCTCATTCTAGAAAAATATTTACTTGTTTTATTCTTTACCATATAATCTTTTGACAAGTTATTTTAGTTTCATGTTCTTGACACATAATATATACAAGAAAATATAAAATATATTGTTTGGATAAAATTGAAGTTTTAAGTACATGCAAAATATTAAAAAGATGACAATAAATAAGTTGACAAGAAAATATTAAAAAGATGAGAAATATATATATATATAAATAATTTATAAAATAATAATAATAATATAAATTAACATTCAATTTTAGTTATCTATGTATGGGCCACATAACTAGCGTATTTCACAAGCTAGTACATGGAGTTAACTTGTTGTCACGGACATACTCATGTAAGCTAGTAATTACATATACAAATAGGTAGAAGTAAATAAAAGTAGATAAAAATAAGTTAATTCTGTAGTATTTAATATGGAAGCTTCCTAGAAGCTTCATAGACGTTGCTTTGACTTCATTGGTGTCTTTAATTGACTTTTTGGATTAGAAACGTGGTCAACAAGTTAGCCATGTGCCACACATGTTGTTAGCTTAAAGATCAAGCTAACTATATGGTCCATATGTAGAAAAACTTGCCTTGTAAGTCAAGGCATGTGTCCTACAAAGTCAACATATATTGGAGGTCCTATAGAACGTCGCCACGTAGCCCCTAGTTAGATAATATATATAGAGACAAGAGTGAAGCCTTCTTCACTTTTGTCAACTCTTTTCTTACTTCCAGTCTAGTTTCAAGGGTCTCTAGTTTTCTTGTCTTTTGGCAATAGCCATTCTAGTTTTTCTTTCAATATATATACTTGTTTATTTATATTTTGTTATCTTTCTTTGAGTGAAGGCTCACTTGTCTGAATTACTTTTTCATCGAGTTCTTGTCCTTGACAGATTGACAAGAATATACCTACAATATCAGAGCTTTGTCTAATCTTGATTAAGAGTGGATTACCCTTTTTTGTTGATAAGATATAAGCATATTAGAAGTTACGGATTACCGTCTTCTAAACTGATATTGTTCTTAGTATTTTCTTTGTTCTCAAGTCCTCTCTTCTATTTGTCTTGAGCGATATTAGACATCTTTTCTTTTCTAAGTGTTATTATAGTAGAACTTGTTGAAATGAAGAGTGCAATGGCACAAATACAAGAGCAATTGAGGGAGTTAATGCTTGCAATGCATCAACTCAATTTACCACCACAAGGAGCAACACAATTGACAGGAAGTAAAGATATAGAAATGATTGCAGCTGCTTCAATATTTGCATCAAATCATATCCCTTCTCCTATGGTGGAATGCCTTTCCAGTATTAGAGAATCAAGAATTGCCCTACTTGAGAAGTTTAATGGCACCAGATCCAAGTTTCGAGGATTTATCAATCAAGTGCAACTTATGATTGAACTTCAATCCCATAGCTATCCAACTCCAGGATCGCAAGTTAGATTCATTGGTACGCTTCTTTCAGGTTCAGTACTATCATGGTTTTCATCTTTTCTTGAACGATGAGATCTAATGTTAGATAATCTAGAGGATTTTCTGATGGAGTTTCAATCCATGTATGGAGAACATGATATAATTCATGTTACAACCAATAAGATCTATATTTTGCGACAAGACAATCGATTAATAACGTTGTATGCTTTACAATTTTGACAACTTGCAATTGATATCAAGTACAATGATACTGCACTTATTAGCTAATTTCTCTACGGATTACAATATGAGGTAAAAAAATTAATGCTCAACTTACTTGATCCTCAAACATTGAATCAAGCAATTGACTTTGCTGTGAAGTGCAATAATTATCTTTTTGAATTTTGATCTAAGAACCATATAAGTAGACCTCAACATTACTATAATTCAATGGCAATACCAACACTTCTTCAATACATACATTCGGAAGTAGAGGATATGCAAATTGATGCAGTATGTTTCAAACTTCTTACTAAGCAAAAAAAAACTCGTCGTCGTCAAGAAGGATTATGTTTAAGTTGTGGAGAACCAAAGCACAGTACTCAAGATTATCCAAAAAAATGACGCAATGACAAAATGAGGAGTATGGCTGTGAAAGAAGACAATATGTCGAAAAACGAGTTTGTCCAGCTACAATAGGGACTGTGCGGCTGGAACCTTGCATAATATTTAGTAAAGGTCCTATTCTCTCTTCAGAGCCCCCTCCTTATTTTATATTAAATGTTATTTTAGGACCTAAATATTACAAAGCCTCTGCCTTGTTAGATTCAGGAGCCTCGATGTGTTTCTTAGATGAAGAATTTACTAAAAGATATAGCATATTTTTAGTAAAGGAAAATAAACCTATTCATGCAGAAGTCATAGATGGTCGTCCATTGTCTTCTGGGATATTACTCACAAAATCCCTCTTATAGAAGTAATAATCAATGGTCATAATAGCTTTGTAGTATTTAATATCATTAGATCTCCCTCTAATCCAGTCATTTTAGGTTTATCATGGTTAGAAAAATACAATCCTCAAATAGATTGGATTTTTCAAACTCTTACTTTCTCTAAAAGTATAATTAACAGTGTAGTTAATTAAATAGAGAGTCATAAATCCACTTCAATCAAATCCGTATTTATAGGTGCAAAAGCTTTCTTGGATGCTGCTATGAAAGAATCACCAAAGAATCACCATATATTATTTATGCCACACTTGTTTCTACTAGTAGAAAGACTTCAAGTGGCATTCCAAGCCAATATCAAGAATTTCAAGATGTATTCGAAAAAAAAAATGTGGATACACTCCCGGAACATCATCCCTATGATTGCTCAATTGACCTTCAAGAAAGAGGACAACCGCCATTCGGACCAATCTACAGTTTATAAAAAAATAAGTTGACTAAACTCAAGGAGTATATTGAAGAAAATCTAGCCAAGAATTTCATACGCCATTCTAAATCTCCAGCAGGAGCTCCAATTCTATTTGTGAAGAAAAAAGATGGATCATTGTGGATGTGTGTTGATTATCGAGGACTCAACAAGATTACCATCAAGAACAAGTATCCACTACCTTTAATATGTGGACTTCTTGATCAACTGAATCAAGCTAAGATCTATACAAAAATAGATCTCCGGGGAGCATACAAACTAGTACGTATCAAAGAAAGAGATGAATGGAAGACTGCATTTCAAACTAGGTATGGATATTTTGAATACAACGTCATGCCTTTTGGACTTACAAATGCACCAGTAGCTTTTCAACATCTAATGAATGATGTTTTTTGAGAGTTTTTGGATGATTTTGTGGTCTGTTATCTAGATGACATCTTATTCTATTCTAAGAATCTAGAAGAACATGAACTTCATATTCGTCGTGTATTACAAAAATTAAGAGATGCAGGACTCTATGCCAAGATAGAAAAGTATGTATTCCACACTACTCAAGTTGATTTCTTAGGTTACATCATTTCAAATGATGGATTTATGATGGATCCTAAGAAAGTTCAAACTATTATAGATTGAAAGATTCCAAAAACGATAAGAGATGTCTAATGCTTTTTGAAATTTGCCAACTACTATCGAATCTTTATCAAAGACTTCTCTCGAGTAGCAGCTCTACTTACACGTTTGACTTGTAAAGACAAACTCCAATGGAATCAAGAAGCGGAAGTTGCTTTTGACTCTTTGAAGAGAGTGTTTGTTTCTGCACCAATCTTGTATCGTGTTGATTTTTTCAAAGTATTCTTTATGGAAACAGATGCATCAGACTTTGCTTTGGGTGCGGTTTTATCACAAATGGGAACAGATGACAAACTTCATCCAGTAGCCTTTCATTTAAGAAAATTCTCAGCAGCAGAAATCAATTATGAGATCCATGACAAATAACTTCTTGCAATTGTGGATTCTTTTTAAGAATGGTGTCATTATCTAGAAGGCGCTTCCAGTCCACTCATCGTGTATACGGATCACAAGAACTTCAAGTATTTTATGTCAGCACGCGTATTAAATCATCGTCAAGCTCATTGGAGCATATCTTTATCAAGATTCGAGTTCATCATCACTTATCGGCTAGGAAAACAACAAGGTTTGTCCGATGCCTTATCTAGACGTTCTTATCTTGCACTAAAAGAAGGAAATGTAACTTGTGAGCAATAAAAAATGATTCTCTTGAAGTCAGAGCAATTTCATTTTTGAGCAATAAAATCAACATTGACTGTTGATTTAACTTTTCTTAAGTAAGTCTAGTTAAGTATGTCTTCAAACCCTCTTGTTCATGATTTCAAGAATAATTCTTCTAAATCTCATGATCCCTCTAAATTTGAATTCAAGAACAACCTACTCTATTTCGAAGGACGCCTATATATTCCAGAAAGAGAAGCACATTTACGTATTCTTCAAGCTCATCACGACTTCCTAGCAGTACGACATTTTGGATATAATAAGACTTTGGAGCTAATATCTAAGGATTTTTGATGGCTTTAAATGTGGAAGGTAGTGAAAGATTTTGTACAATCATGTGATGTTTGCTCAAGATCAAAAACTCCTCGTCATCGACCTTTTAGACTTCTTCAGCCATTACCCATTCCAGAACAACCATGGTCTTTTGTTTCTATGGAGTTCATCACGAATCTTCCAAACTCAGGTTCTTATGATTCTATATTCGTGATAGTAGATCATTTTACCAAGATGGCATATTTTTTACCATACACAAAATCTATTACATGTGAAGATACAGCTAAACTTTTTTAACTAATTCCTATAAATTTTCTATCACTTTGGACTCGCTAGATCGATCAATTCTAACATTCACCGGAGGTGGTTCGAAAAGTTTTAGCTCTAATGATAAGTCCTCTTCTTCATTCAATACTTCAATTAGATCTTTCTTCAATTGGGTTCATAAGTCTTCATTGTACGCTCCCAATTCATCAAAATGGGCTTCCAATTATAGAATCTTGACATCCTTTGCTCTCAATTTGTAATGCTATTGCCTCATCTTTTCTTTTAAATCATCAATTATTAAAACTAATGGGATAGATATTTATGACCGACCAATAATAGTTAAATCATCATCTAATTTTATCAATATAACTTCCAAGATTCTAATTTTGTCACTATAGCTTTCAAGGTTCCAATTTCTATCCATAATTCTTCTATTTCAATCATATACTGATCAATCAATATCTTCTTTTCTTATTCCAATATTATTTCCTTTTCTTGTTCTATTTTTAATAGATACTTTCGTTCTTTTTATTCAAAAAACCATGTTCTATGATTCTAGAGTAATTCTTGCCTTTAACTCTCTAATATACTTGAGATTTTTTTTTTCTTTTGTATAAGCTTCTTGTTTCTTTCCAAATTTATATTCCAATAGAAACTTGGACTCCACATATTTCTTAATAATACAATCTTGTTTCATAATTTTGTAACTTTTTTCTAATTTTTCTTTCCTGCTCGCCTTCATTTACTATCTTAAATTTTCCTTCCAATCCAATTTGTTCACCATGAGTTACAATTAGAAAATCTTAGCCAATAAAACTTCCTTGAGATTTATTCCTTCTGATAATTCACCCTATAGAAATCCTAATTGTTTGATTTCTACCAAAATTGAGACTTTAGTCTTCACTTTAGTCACTAAATAAATTAGAATTCTCCATGATGGAATCAGTGGTAGAGCCTCCCGTTCCAAAGAATTACTTGATTCCCTAATTTTGTGCATTAATATCCTTGGACTAGCTATAAGTGTTGGTAAACATTAAATATATCGTTGAGGTATTAGAGAAGATATATTTGTCTCATTTTTTGGCGATGGTTGACTCAATGTATACGCAATCATAAAGTGCACATAATTTGAGCAAAACAAAGAAGCAAATTTCTTTGCCTTCTGCTTGGCTCCCATCTCTGCATGGATTCTAGTTGCTACAAAAGGTGCTCAATTAAATACCATATCTTGAAGCATTCCTATCACAATAAACAATAAGCATTTGGATATGTATGTAGTATGCCGATTCAAACCTAATTGCTTCTGAACAAAGTACATCCACTCCATAAGCTTTGATATAAGTGTCTCCACCATTTGCCAACCTTGATTTTTCTCGAATGACAATATTTCACCTTTAAAATAGCTTCTCGGTCTAAAATCATTAGTCATTTCAACATCCATCAAAAGCTTACCAATTGAAAGATGTAGTACCTTATACAAGGTATTCTCATCGATTCCATCCTCAGGGTCATAGTTTGCTATATACTCCTCTACCAGTTCCACATCAATTGGCAATAAGTTATCTAACTCTTGTAAAAACTTATATAATTATGCATTTCTAAAATCTCTTTGCCATTTGTGGAGACTAATACATATCCAATTTCATTGGTTTTATATTGATAATCACCACTAGAGACGTTGACTCCAAATCATTCTTAGCTTTCACATTTTAGCTCATATTCTTTCTATCTGCAGCTCTCTTCATTCTTCAATCGGTATTATGAATGCTTGTTATGCCTTACTTGCAGTAACACTACTTTCTCGCTACTGAAATAAACACTTTACCCCAATAATTATAAACTAAAAAAATAATATTTAAAATGCTAAAAAAAACTTCTACTAAGTGCTCTTCTCCTAAATTTTAATTGAGATTTGAACTAACAAACAACAACATAATTTATTCTAACTTCACTTTTTATTATCTTTACTAATCATTATTACAATCTAAAACTAATCATCAAGCATCTTTATTATCTATCATACAACTATACTTAAAAATAATCTATCATTAATAGGGAAGCCTTCCTCCATCCAAATTATAAATCTATCTTAGGTTTAAGTATAATAAAGGCGTAATCTGTTATTTTTAATACGAGTAGTAAATTGGATATCCTAAAAATCTTTCAATTATACTAATCCATTAGAAAAACATTCAATAATATGACATGAGCCATGCTAGTAAATTTGAAATTTACTTAGAAATTTTTGAAAATGACTATCATAAAGCAGTATTAAATCATAAAAGTTTTAGGTCTCAATTTACTATTGTAATAATTTTTTCATCTTTTTTGGATAGCTTCTATCATTAAAATATAATAGGCCTAATTTCATCTAATTTTTTTTAATTGTCTTAATCGATATCACAGGGATTCTTTATCATCTAGTATTCATTTAATGTGATTTGTAAACTTTGGACTTCTAATTCAATTGGTAATATTACTTCTTACCTATAAATCAATTAGAATGGTATAAAATTAGTAATAACTTTATAAGCAGTACGATATGTCCACAAGGCTACAAATAGTTTGGTATCCCAATTTGTGCCTATACCAAACATTATCTTAGTTAAAATTTTATACAAAATCCTATTATTCTTTTCAGTCTATTCATTGGCCCTAAGATGATACGGGGTTGTTTTTTTGTACTTGATGTCATATTTATCCATCAAGGCTATAATTATAGAATTAATAAAATGGGTTCTATGATTACTAACCAATTCTTTAGGACATCCAAACTTAGTGATAATATTCTTGTATAAAAAGGTGGCTACAATACTGGCACTATCCGTCTTTGTTGCAATTGCCTCTGCCCATTTGGTTACATACTTTATAGCTATGAAGATGTAAAACTTTTGTCTAGAACTTGATGCTAATGCAATGGGTCTAATAAAATCAATATTCCATTTTTCAAATGATGCTTGTGCCAAAATTGGAGTTAATGGCATAGCAAAAGTCATAGTAGATCGACCAATATATTGTTGAGGTCAAGAGAATTTGTATCAAAAAAATGTTGGGCTTCTAGTTGTTATTAATTATTCAATCAAGCTTCAAAATAAGGAAAGCTCTAAGTTTATATATAAATTTTTTCTTTTTGAGTAATTACACTAAATACATAAGCTTCAAGTAACCAACAACATCTAAAATATGATAAAATCCTCTAAAACCTTATATATCCTTATGTGGAAATTTTTCCAAAATTCAACACCTCATATCTCCTAATCCGACCCTCCAAACAAACTCAAATTTTATATAAGATACTGATATATTTTTATTAACTTCTATAATAAATTTCAACTACAAATTTATTACAGATCTTAAGATATCTTGAAAATCCTAATAGCTACTTTAAATCCTTGTCTTTATACACCTGTGTGTAATTTTCTTCATATCTCACAAAATATAAGCTCAAATGCTATGAAATTTGTATGTATAGTTTTTTTACACAAAATATTATATTTTTCAAAAATTTTAAGCTAAAAATTTGTCCAAAAATTCAAGTTATGGTTCCAATTATTATTATAAATAAAACTACTCATTTATTTCCTTTGATTTGGAAGTGCCAACTTCAACTGCCTATAACTCCTTCAAATAAACTTTAAAAGGATTAATTCTTTTATAAAAGATGTAGGCCTTAAAATCAATGTTTTAAGTGCATCTTTTGATCTTCAAAAGGTATCGTACAACTCTTCATATCTTCAAAAGAATAATAATATGTCTTAAATTAATACCTTAACTTCAAATGGCTATGTCTTCTTTACGCTAATTCCAAATCTTCTAATTTTTGTATACAATTTGCAATCCAAATTCTAAACTTTATAACCTTGTCTTTTAATTCCCAAATATCTTCTTTGAAGTTATCAAAATCCTTGTTAAGGTCATGGGTAGCCTCCTTAAAGTCCATTTAGCATGGTATTTGCCCAATAGGGATGAAGTTCCCTATTCCTTGCCTTCATCTAACCATACCTTACTTTCATCCCTCCCAATTAACCTCCTACTAGTTTAAATTTTCATCCTTAGGCTTCCACCTTCTTTCAAGGCTTCATAATAAATATTTAGGTCTTATATTTTTTTTAATGCTAAAATCAAAACAAATAAAAAAATAAAGTAAAGTTTCTTATACCAACTCTTTTTAATTTAATCTACTAACCACTTTAACATACATCTAGATTTATTAACATATAATATATTTTAATTAATTTTTATATATTATAAGTATTTAACATATAACAAAATTAATAGTTATTGCAATGATGTACATATTGGTATACATCCAAAAACATCATTGGCTACTTATAACCATCCATTAAATCTCTTTGAGCAATATTATCACTGATAAAGTCTCCACCACAATTATCAAGGTGATTCCCATTTAAGTTGGTATATACTTTACTTTGAAATATACAATGGCATAAAATTCTATCCTTTCTTTACTTATACTAAGCATCACTAATCATGGTATATAGAGCACTTTTCAAAATTTGACATCGCTTTAGTTTTTCATTATAAATAGGTAGAAATATCTAAAATATCAAATATTGAATCAATTCATTATATTCTTTTGAAATTACATCTACAAAGAATAGTGCCACATCTAGGAGCACATCATTAATGGATTTATTACCCAATATATTGGACAATAGGAAGAGATGATTGCCATTGGCATGTATTTTCTCTGATCAAATGTTAATGGTAAAATTAAATTCTTAAAGGAGCAACATCCATCTAATAATTTTTTCAGTCAATTGAGGTTTATTAATCATATATTTAAGAGTGTCATAATCAATATCAAAGACAAACAGATATCCTAGCAGATAATGCTAATATTTTTGGACAAAATAAACCACACTCAATGATTTTCACTCTATCATAGTGTAATTTTGTATAATTGCAATCAATTGACGACTAACATAATATATAGAATAGTCAAAATACTTCTCATTGTTATGACTTAGTATGGATCTAATAGCAACATTGAATGAATTAACATAGACATGAAAAGATTTCGTCTAATATGGCACAATCAACACGGTGTCGTATTACGTGCTTTTCTGCTCGAGAACACGCCGGGCGTCTGGCTGTAGAAGGTAGTATGGAGATTCACCAATATTCAAGCAGTTTATCGGTTATTGATTGTTTGAATACATACAACTGCAAGAATACACCGTAAATCTATACGAATGTCCTTCGACTGCTTGTCGAAGTCCTTTTTGCCCCAGCCGGTAGGTCTCTAGACATTACAAAGAACCCCGAACAACCCAAACTGCTAATCTTCGATATCGCTTTATTCTCACGATCTTGTATCCACTGACTGTCTTGTTAGATTAACCCAATAAATTTCATTCACTCCGCATACTCAATCCTATAGACACCCTTTTAATTCTTCATCACAGACGTAACTCGATTTCACAAAACAGCCAAGAGTAATCAAACCCACTTCATTAAAAATCCCGATTCACCATTACAACACTGACTTCAGCAACGATTGCCTCAGTCTTCCCAAAACCCTATGAAGAAAAAAAAACCCAATTCTCTGTCTTCTTTCCCCCGACCCAAAGCATGAAGCTCCTCTCCGATCCTTCTCAAAACCTTCAAAAAAACTTCTCTCCTCAAAAACTTCCTCTTCTAAACTTTATCCTGTGAATTTCTTCAATCTTCCGTCTTAGATCCAGAATTGGCTCCCGCCGTCAAGCTTGAATCCGAAATTGGCTCTTTCCATCTTCGATTCGTAATTGGCTCCGTCGTCAGAGCTTTCTCCTCCGTTTTTACCTTTAAGAGATCTTTTTATCGAAAGGACGTTTTCGGAATGACACAAAGGACGGAACAGCCTGAAACGGAATTGGAGCCCGCAATCGGGACCACATTGAATCGCACGACCAATTCAGGTCTCATATTGGCTAAGAATCCAGTAGAAAGACCCGGATGTCCCCGTAATTGGATCAAATTGGTCCTTCACGTCAGATTGGCTGAGGCCCGTAGTAAGACCTGGATTTTCTCATAATTAGACTGCATTGGGTTGCCCGGCCAATTCAGGTCTCATATTGGATAAGAGGATCCGGATTGCATTCTTGAAATTGGATCCAAATTGGCTCTTCGAACCAGGCTCACCCATCGTGTGAATTGGTCCTTTTTCTTCCTGCTGACTCCCGTTATTGGAATCGAATGGAGCATTTCAGTATGCCCTGGTTGATTGTAACGGGGTGACTGAACCTGGCCACTCAGTATTTGCACTGGAATTGGTCGATGCTCCCAATATTCAAGGTAACTGAACATTAATAAAAGTCCCTTTACTTTATATTTTCACGGTATACTTGTGTTACAACACGACATCCACCTCCTCTGAACCTGGACATCCTCCGGTATGCACCAATTTATCCAATTGCTGTTTGATTCAGAATATATCCTCTACGTCTTTGTCCAGTTTGTCGTCGTCACCTTTATTAATTAAATCACTTTCATCTTCTTGCTGCGGAATCTCTATACCTTCATTAAGGTCTTCCATATTCATTTCCGCGTATCTTCGTTTAAATATTTTTACTCGCTTCCCTACAATTGGTATTTTCAATTTTGTACCATCTAACTCCCGTAATGAGTAAGTCACATTATCATGAATAATTATTACTACATATGGTCCAAACCAACGTTTTGAAATTTTTTGTAAAGTACTATGTTGATTATCCAGACTATTGTCATAAACAAGTACCCAGTCACCTTCCTCGATTGCTTTAGGTCTCAATCGATGTTGCTTGTCGAATCGCCCCTTGTTTTGTAACCTTGCTCTTTTTAACCTTCCCAATGCTATCTGAACATCTTCCGTTCTTTGCTCCAATTGTCGAATCCTAATAGCCAGAAGTTCTTCTCTTGTCAATCCATCTTTCCATGGTAGTATATTCCAAGTAAGTACCTTTTTCTTCAATCGACATAATTGGTTTTCGACCTGTCATAAGTTCTACTGGCATATATCCTGTCACCGAGCTATGTGTTGTTCGATCAGCCCATAATGCAAATGACAAAAGCCGTGGCCACTCTTTAACTTTCCCATTACAAGCTTTAACCAATGCTTTCACAATCGGTGGGTGACCGCGTTCGCTTTTTGCATTCCCTTCTGGATTATAAGCAATAGTCAGGGATAGTTTAACTCCACATCTTTCAAAGAACTTACGAGCTTCTTGTGCATTTAATTCTCCATGATTTGCAGTGATTTTTCCTACGCATCCGTAGCGGCAAATGACATCTTCAAGCAAAAACCTACAAATCCCCTCTATAGATTTTGTCCTCAATGCTCTTCCTTCTACTTGATTTGATAAATCTTCACGAGCTAAAACCAAATATCTCATCTGCCATAACCCAACCGGCATAATAACCAAATCAACAAACCATTTAAAATGAATAGCCAAAGGATACGTAGGATGAAGATCATCTCAATGTCGGATATTAGAATACGATTGACAGATTCCACATGACTCTACAAATGAGAGCACATCTCGATACATATTTTTCCACCAATATCGTTCCTTGAGTTTAGCAAAAGTAGCCCAGATTCCTCTATGCCCTGCCGATAAACTATCATGAAACTCCTTTAATAATTTTAGTTTTTCTTCCCTTTTGCCTATCACTCGTCGTGGCATCCCAACTCCTTTCTTTAGTCTCTTCCATAAGAATCCATCTCGAAGTAAAAATCCATATGCTTTTTTTCTTATTTGTTTGAATTTTTTTGTAGACCAATTCCCCTACTTAGTCAAGGTATTCAAGTAATGACCAATATCCAATAATTCTCCTTCATAAGATTCTTCAAGAAATAGCTTGTCTTCTCTGTTGAGATTTGATATTGAATAGAATTTCAATCCAACGTCATCAATGTCTTCAACCATTTCGTCCTCCCTCTCGTATCTTGCTCGAGATAGCATGTCTGCTACTAAATTGTCTTTCCCAATAATATGCTTAAATTCTGGATTTAGTGACTTAATATAAGCAATCCATCTCAACATTGCAATATCTGGCGTTGAACAGTTAATAATCATTCCAAGCAATGGCAAGCAATCTGTTTCAATTACTACTACTGCCCCAATCAAATAGTCCTTTTCAGCTTTCATAGCCGAAACGACTTCCCAAAGTTCTCTTTTGACTTGTAAATATGCACGCTGACGAATACTTAAAACTTTAGCTCCAAATCGAACTGCAAATCTACTCCCATTTGAATCATCTTGACCCACAGCCCATCCAATGGCGATTGGACTAGCATCCACAGTAAGAATCACTAGTCTATTGCACTTATAATCAACCTTCTTCAATATTGGAGGTGACATCAATAATTTCTTCAATCTTTGCATTGCCTAAATATGCCTTTCTTTCCATTTAAATCGGTAACACTTGCGTAACAGTTCATATAATGGATCCGCTATGTGAGCATAATGAGGGATCTAGATTCGATAAAATACACATGCAACTAAAAACCTGCGAACCTCTGTTAAAGAATCACAATCCTCTTTCATCCTTCCAATTGCATCAACTTTAGTCGGATCTGGTTTTTTTCCGTAAGATCCACATAAATGTCCAACAATTACAACCTCTCGTACTTCAAATACGGACTTCATATCCGATACTGTAAGATGAACTTCTCCAAGCCGAGTTAAAATCTTTTCACAATCTTGTATATGAACAACAACATATTGGCGACATCCCCTCGTATCTAAAGTTTCATCCTTGTCTCCTTCTCTGCACCCTTTTATAGGAACATCATCTAGAAAAGGCATAGTCTTTTCCGGAATAAAATCTCTCAATACCTTATTCATCCCATTCATCATATGCGCAACTGAGTTGATCGCGCCTTGAGGAAGAGTGCACATTCTAACCAATCCAAGTGGTGTCCTCATTGTTGTCATATCTCTACTTCCTTCGACAAGTTGAAATTGATCATAACTTGAATACAAATCACCCATTGAATAGATCGCCCTTCCAGCAAACGCCTCAGCAAATTCATCCACAATAGGTCCAATTTCTGCATTCCTGACAGTTACTGCATTCACCAGTTGCATATCTTGAATAAACCGTAGTGACCCATTCTTCTTAGGTACTGTAAACCATCGACTAGAATACAAGGCAAAAGAAGATTCCAATATTTTCATCTTTATCTTTTCTTTTAATAGTTCCATCAATTTAGGTAAATGTACCCTTGGTACTGGAATCGGTCTTAGATTCCAAGGTACATGCGGTACAGTATAGATAACCATAGGTGTTATAATATTTGGATCCACACACCCAATTTCATGAGATTCGAAAGCAAACGATCTACCTTGTTTAGCCAACATCTTTTTGAAGCAAATAATTTCCTCCGGCAATAAAGAACCATCAGAATCAATCTTCAAATCTTCAAAAGTCTCTTTAGTAAACTGATGTCCAATACTCATTGGATCTCTTAAACTTGCTTCTTTTGATGCTTCTCCCATTTGTTCTTTAGAATCTTTTGGTAATGGTCCGGCAACAGGCTTTACTTTCTTATCTGTCGTTTTATATCTCATCTCTACAGTGACTTTTGGTGCTTGAAAAGATTCAAGTATGGTATAAACCTCTCTTGATTGAATCTCAACAATCTTATCATTATCTCCTAACCCAATAGATGTAATCAATTCCAATGAATCTTCCAGTCCATTTTCCTCATAAATACCTAAAATCCTCTCATCATCTTGCAATGTACCTTACTTGCGTAATTGTCCTTCAATATCATATAATCTTTTTCTTGCTTTTCTTTTAAAATCATCAACTTTCTTATACATAATATTTCCATTCTCCAATATACCAATAAAACTCGTATCAAAGGCACCTTCATCTCGCGAGAGTACCTCCTCTTTTGTACCTCCATAATCTCGCTTTACAGTGGTACCTCCCCAAAATCCTTAAATCCTTCAACAATCTTTGGCAATGGTTTCTCCCTCAACCTATCTCAATTCCGTTCATGGTTAGGAGGTACTGTTAGAAATTGTACAGCTTTCCTCCCATCTTCGCTACATACCCTTGCATAAGCAGAACCATCGTCAAGTACTTTTGTTTCCATCCGTGTTGCCGTGATATAAGGTTGTCCTAAAATCAATGGATAAGACGTTGTATCTTGAACAAAGAAATGTTGCTCCATCGCAACATCTCCAATCCAAATTTTGACATCTAGACAAGCTCCATATAATTCGCCCCATGTGTTATTAGCAACTCGAATTGTCCATCCATGTTCCATATCAATTGGCCATTTTTGCTTCTTATAAAGATCTTTAGACATGAGATTTATTTCAGAACCATGGTCGACTAAAGCAACAATTGGTTCTTCTATATCTCCTACTTTCACCAATACCTGAGTAGTTGCCCTTGTCCAATGCTTTTGAGTATAATGGCTCAAAGTTTCCATTTTCTTGTCACTATAATCTTCAAAACATACTCGTTGATTAAACCCATTCTTTTCATTTATTAGTTGCTTGTAATCAATATCAACCTCTTCTTCATCTTTATATATTCTTGCATCAATAGCATGACTCATTCCAATTTTACCCATTAATTGCCTCTTTCGCTTAATGCTGTCAATGATAACATCATGAAACTCCTTCTTTGCAATTTCCAAGACTTTTTTCAATGTGAATTCCACCTTAGCGTTTAATATACGTTCTTCCAATACCCCTTTGAAATTTGTTGCCACTTCAATGTCAAAAAGTAGCTTATAAGCAATTGATTTGCCCTTATCTTTTGTCTCCTTTGTTTTTTCTTCCAATGATGTTGAGGTATCCTTTATAGGCAATTCTTATGAAGCTGCCACCCGAGCCTTGTCTCCTCGAGTTTGCCTCTTAGAAGAATTTCCTTCTCTAGTATCATCAAAATTTCCTCGTGTCTTTTCTTCCGTCAAAGCTTCATGTTGGCTCTTAGCAATATATGCATGAACTGAAAGAGACTCAACAGGATCCTCCCAACTTGTTCTACCTCGTATTGTAGCTGCAGTCCTCAATAGCGCTTCTCAAGGTAATTTCCCTTCTTGCATCATAGAAACGGCAGAAGCCCAAAACTCACTAGTTTTCATACTTCCACCAATTTCATCATCTACTCTAGCACCATAACTTGCACTTTCTCGTGCTGCTGTTTCATGCTCTTTTAAAAAATCTTGAACCAATGCTCTCATTCCTCCCTTGCCAAAATTGGTTTGAAGAAGATCCTCTCTATTTTACAATGCTATCTTCCCATCTTTCCAGCAAATAATTCCCTGCCGTATCATATTATTAAATTCATTGCAATCTTTTCTAGTGTGTGAAGCATCATCACACCAAATGCATCTTTGTACATATCTTTGTTTTGAAACATTCTTCAAATTATTTAGAGAAGTATTCTCTTCAAGTCTTGCCAATTTGATTTGAAGATCTCGCATTCCTCGTATAATTTCTTCTATCCCCATATCTGCTTTCTTTGATAAGGATGTCGAAGGTTGAACTGTAGGCATTGTTGGTGGTGTTGTATGTATTGGAGCTTTGGGTGCTTGTACTGTTTTTGGAATATTGCTCCTATCCTTCTTTCTTTCTCTTTTTGTAAGCAATCCCACCGCATCTTCAACGTTCTTTCACTTCGTTGTCAATCCTTCATCTTCTTCTTTGTCTTCAAGAAGGGGTTCTAATTTCTCTTGCAATTCTCCATCAGCAGCTTGAAGAAATAGATCAACTTTGTTCGGCTCCAATGTCAATTTTTCTACCTTCGACAATTGAGAGTACTGCCTCTCAAATTCCCTTAGTAGCTCTGTTGCTTGCAAATTCTTATTGGGCCATTCAATCCATTCCAAAATCAGCTTCTTAGTAACGCGATCAGTATCTTCGAAGAAATATTCGTCTTTCAATGCATGTGAAAAAAACTTCCATGAATTCCCATAACGATCCGTAATCAATGTAATGTGGTCTCTTATCTCCGGTATCGTGGCAAGTCCAAATAGTTCAACCATTTTTTTCCCAGAAACCCGATTTAATTCCATTTCACGAACATAACATCTTAAATACCTTGAAATATTCCTTCCATCAAATTGATCAATTTTATTGACCACTGCTTGCAATGCTTTGGTTGCCAAAGCTTCCTTTCGATCATTGCTTTGCTATTGCTGCATTGATAATGAGAAGGCTTGAAACATACTAGCAATAGACGGATCCATGTACATACCTTGTCCTTTAGAAGAACCCCCACCAGAAACTCCTTCCAAAAATCCTTCAAAATTTTTATTTTCGTTTTCCATAAATTAAAAATAAAACCAAATGAAATCCAATACCTTCCACCTCAAGCTTTCATGTCAGGTTGACCACTTTATGTCGTATTACGTGCTTTCCTGCTCGAGAACGCATCGGGCGTCTGGCTGTAGAAGGTAGTATGGAGATTCGCTAATATTCAAACTGTCTATCGGTTATTGACTATTGGAATACAAAAAACTACAAGAATACATCGTAAATCTATACGGATGCCCTTCGACTGCTTGTCAAAGTCCTTTTTGCCCCAGCCGGTAGGTCTCTAGTTGTTACAGAGAACCTCGAACAACCCAAACTGCTAATCTTCGATACCGCTTTATTCTCATGATCTTGTATCCACTGATTGTCTTGTTAGATTAACCCAATAAATTTCATTCACTCCGCATACTCAATCCTATAGATACCTTTTTAACTCTTCATCATAGACGTAACACGATTTCACAAAACAACCAAGAGTAATCAAACCCACTTCATTAAAAATCCCGATTCACCATTACAACACTGACTTCAGCAACGATTGCCTCAGTCTCCCCAAAACCCTATGAAGAAAAAAAAACCCAATTCTCTGTCTTCTTCCCCCCGACCCGAAGCATGAAGCTCCTCTCCGATCTTTCTTAAAACCTTCAAAAAAACTTCTCTCCCCAAAAACTTCCTCTCCTAAACCTTATCCTTTGAATTTCTTCAATCTTCCGTCCTAGATCCGGAATTGGCTCCCGCCGTCAAGCTTGGATCCAAAATTGGCTCTTTTCATCTTGGATTCGGAATTGGCTCCGTCGTCAGAGCTTTTTCCTCCGTTTTTACCTTTAAGAGATCCTTTTACCGAAAGGACGTTTTCGGAACGGCACAAAGGACGGAACAACCTGAAACAGAATTGGAGCTCGCAATCGAGACCACATTGAATCGCACGACCAATTCAGGTCTCATATTGGCTAAGAGTCCAGTAGAAAGACCCGGATGTCCCCGTAATTGGATCAAATTGGTCCTTCACGTCAGATTGGCTGAGGCTCGTAGTAAGACCTGGATTTTTCCGTAATTAGACTGCATTGGGTTGCCCGGCCAATTCAAGTCTCATATTGGATAAGAGGACCCGGATTGCATTCTTGAAATTGGATCCAAATTGGCTCTTCGAACCAGGCTCACCCGTCGTGTGAATTGGTCCTTTTTCTTCCTGCTGACTCCCGTTATTGGAATCAAATGGAGCATTTCAGTATGCCCTGGCTGACTGTAATGGGGTGACTGAACCTGGCCACTCAGTATTTGCATTGGAGTTGGTCGTTGCTCCCAATATTCGAGGTAACTGAACATTAATAAAAGTCCCTTTTCTTTATATTTTCATAGTATACTCGTGTTACAACACGACAACGGATACAAAAATTAATTTTTGTTTTAATTCTTCAAATGTAATAATACATACTTTGGTGCATATTGGATGAGAACCATCCAATGGTGGTTTTTTTAGAAGATTTTTTAAGAGAAAACATATTGAAGCAAAGGATTGAATAAAATGCTGATAGTAGCTAATATGGCCAACAAAGCTGTAAATACCTAATACCATCTTCGGCTAGGACAAAGCTAATATATGTTTAACTTTATCAAGGTTCATGATAATATCAGTCATAAAAACTATATTTTCTAAGAGATTGCTAGATGAAACACCAAATTGATATTTTTTTCAAATTTAGTGATATGCCATACTTATCACACTGTTCCAAATATTTACTGAGACATTTTAAATGATTTTGGCTATATTAAAAGTATAAAAATTATCTAAAAATATTTCCATTAATAATTATAAATAGTCTTAAAAGGCTTGAATCATCACTTGTTGAAATATGGTTGATGCATTATATAACCAAAATGGCATAATTTTATTAGCAAATATTTCCGAGTTTGTAATAAAAGTAGTCTTCAACTGATCTTCTTCAATAATTTTAACTTATTTATACCTTAAAAATTAATCTATAAATAAATAGCATTTATGGCTGGACATTGTATCTAATATACTATCTGTAGATGATAATGGAAAATAATCTTTTTTAGTAGCTGCATTTAATTTTTGAAATTCTTGATAAATTCAAATTTTTTCATTCTTCTTTGATACCATCACAATTGGTGAAATTCAATCACTTTACAATACCAGATTTATAAAATCTACTTCTAAAAGTTTTTCTAATTCTTCTTTTTTCATGAGGGAATATTTTGAATTAAATTGGTATTGTCGTTGACAAATATGTTGAGCATCATCCTTCAAAATAATACAATGCTCAAAGAGTTCAGCGGGAATATCTTTCAAATCACCATAAGTTCAAACAAAAGCAGATTTATGGTGAATGAAAAACTCTGTGCAAAGTGTTACCTCCAAATCCTTAATACCTTTAAAAATTCTAATATTTTGAGGATTTGCATGCATTCCTAGATTAATAGTTTGATATGAGGATTCATCTGCATCTTCTTGTTTTATCTCTTGCTCTTGCTCCAAATTATTCATATAATCTAATATAGTTGTATTATCCAAATCAAATTCTATTATATTAATGTAGAAAATCACATAATTATTCATCCATCTTACTATAGCATGATCAGAGTTATTAAAATCCTTTGGATACATCAAATATTCTCCTAGTCTTCAACATTGGTAAATCGTCCCATTTTTTTGAGATTGAGATTGAATTGCATCAAAATGCACTTATTCTTCAGATACGATGTCTATTCCATCTTATCAACACTCATCTTCAAATATAATTGTAGATCTTGAAATTTGAGATTTTCCATGGTATTGTATTAGGTACATTTATAATACAATCTTGTCCGTTTCCTTCTCAATGGTCAGAGTACGATGACTTCAATCATTTCTTACTTTAGCTTGATATAACTATAGTTGTCTTAATAAAATTGGATAAGATAAAGTTAAACTTTGTAACCAAAAAAAATATAATCAATGTTGTATTTAATATTAGCAATGATAGTGTGAATACTTTACAAAATATCCATTGATTTAATCCTACTATGATTAGCCATCTTTAATATCAATATGATGGACAATTAGTTTCCTAATTTCAAAGCTTCTATTATGTATGTATTCATCAAATTGATACTAGAGCCACCATTCACTTAGATGCCATAAATCACAACTCTGTCAGTTGACACGTCAATAATTGATGCACTTGGATCAGGATTCAAATTGACTTTATAAACTTTTTTATTCTATTGTCTATGCCTTATTAATAATGAATTCAATATAAAATGATATTCTAGTATTACTACAAAAAGTTGCTTCATTGAAATCAAGGATTGGATTAGCTCTAGATCTTTCAAAATATCCTAAGATTCTATATTGGAAGCAATCTCTAATGCTTTGTTCTTTTTTATTGATTTCAACTGTGGCTTTAGAGGTAGCAATTCATGATTTATTGATATAAAAATTAATACTACTGATTGTGCTTTATCCATTTTTTCCTTGACTAATAAATCTTCTATTGGATATGAAGTATCAAGAGACCTTGCTAATATTAAATTAATTAAAATTGAAATGAACTCTGGCTGGACCACTATATTGATATTGATTATTGAATTGGTATATTGAATTGGATTTGATGTTGACAATGGAATACTTTTTAGTATAGCTATTGGATTATCGTTGCTAAATTTTGGATTGTGGTCTTCATCTCTTGCTAGCTCTTCCACCTGTCAAATTGGATTATTTCTTTTTTGTTGGCCTCAAGTCACTACTATTTTAACCACTACAATCCGATGCATTGGTGATTCTTGTTGAACTCGATTTTTATCCTCTATCAGATTATTCAACTATAGTTGGTAATCATGAGTATTGAAATAAAATGGAGCATTACACTACTAGTAAGTGTATCTAGATTACTTAAAATTTCCACAAATTAAGGCATAATCATCACTAGCTCTTGGATTGAGACATTCACTAGCATAATGTCCGAGTTATCTACAATGATAACAATAAAATAGACATCATCTTGTACCGTCCAACATATTAAGAGTTTCTACTGGTATAAATTGACTAAGCCTATTCTAAATTGAATTAGTGAAAAATCTTAGTTATTCTATTAATATCGAAGAAATTAAAATCGATTGCAGTGATAAGAAATATTTTTGATATCTCTATTGATCTTTTACATAATTTTGGAGGTTTACATATGCTTGATTATAATTTGGACCTTAAAAATTATTAAAATTTTGATTTTATCTATTTGAGCAATTTCCATTCTAGCCAAATATATTCTCTATTTGGACTTCATTAACATTCCATTCAGTTGATTGAATCATGATTTAAGTACCAATCTGTTGTTGCTTTTGTAAATTCTAATAATTTGTAATTGAATGTTTTCCTCTATAAAATGTATAGTGTACAATCATTTATAGTAGCAAATAACATTTGGTCACCAAATGGCCTTGGCCCTTATAATTATTACACCACATATTGGTCCTTGTATTAGTTAGTTTCTATTACTTTTTTTTATCTTTAGCCATATGGACTACCAATTCTTCTATTTTCTTAGTCAAGTTTAACAAAAAAAAATTATTTATATCTTTTGGAGCTGAAACCATAGGCAAATTAGTTGTAGCCATTGATGGTTGTTGATAAAGAAGAAATTGAGAATATAAAATTATTTTCGATAGTAATATGGCTTGCAATGGTATAACATTGATTATTCTATGTATACTAATACTTGAATTGATACATATGATCATGAATCTGGAATAACTACTTGCGGTTCCATTTCATACTGGAACTAGATAACCTCCTTGAGTTGAAATCATAATAGCTTCTATAAATAAAAATTGATCATAATGACATTCTTTCCATACTTTGGTCCTAGTAAGAAACTCAGCCACTGTATCTAGTTGGGCTTCCTAGACAAACATCTTGAGATCATGTAGATGTAACTCATTAATCAATATAAATAACATAAAAGGCTCCGATATTTGGTTATTTGGCCACTTACAAATTATATTTATCACATGGCTATAGTAAGATTCTACTGCTTCTTTTAGACTCATTTTACTATTCATTAGTCTTTTTCAAAGCAATTTTTAAAGCCAATTGGACAAAAATGAGTTAAAAGTGTATTTTTTAATGCTTTCAAATTAAAAAATTGGCCCACTAGTTGATGATTGTAGCATTCAAATGTTGTATCTTTCAAGGTCTATGGTAGCCATCATAATCAAATATCTTCAATTCTACCATTATTGGCTATACATATAATTAAAAATTGAGACAAATACTGATCTGGATTGGCACCTGGCCATCCACTAAAAGTTGGTAATGGAGCCACGATAGTAGTACAATCTTCCACTGCTCCCATTTGTATTATAATTGGTATTGCTAGACTTATTGCCTCTATTGAAATTGCTAATACATCCCTTGTTTTCTTCTTAACTTGAGCATTGCTCTTCTTTGTTAAAATCTCTATATTTTCAACTACTCCGTGATAATCTATATCTTCCAAAAATTTTATAGTTTGTATTGATGGCAAAAAAGATGGGTTTTAAAAAACTCTAAAATGGCCTGTACTCAAAATTATTGGACTTAAATTTGAAGATAAGGCATTACTGGATTTTGCTACAATCAATATTGAAAATATATCCAATGGTGTAACTAGTTCTTTTCTGCCTTCTTCATCTTCAATAACTAGGTTTAATAGAGATGCTGGACTTTTAAATGAATTTTCCACAAGTATCCTTGTACTCTATATTGTTTGTCTTTCAATTGTCAAGTATTTTTTGGAGAAATGCTATCATTTTTATTAACCATAATCCTTCTTCATAAATTTCTTGAAGTAATATCTAGTGCCATTCCACTACCATCCATACAACTTCAATTCCAAATTAAATTTAATTAAATAATATCTCCATTCAATATCTAATCATAAGTAGCCTTTAGCTAATTCCTAACACTCAATATAATTATCGATCCCCAGCACTAGCACCAAAATGTAGTATTATTTTGCTTATTTTAGACTAGTCTAATCAAAATAAACTTGTATAGAAGAGTTCAAACACAAGAAAAGACTATTTACATGAAATATACTTGTTAAGATCATACAATTATCCATTTCTCATTGGCTAAATTCAATAAATATATAAAACGCTCTAAAATAACTTCAATTTCTATAACAACCATAGAATCTTCTTCACAGTCAAATATAAATGTTTATAATCTCATCTTCTATAAATCTCTTATGTTACTCACTTATCTTTTTTCAATCTCATAACACCATCATATAATACTGTATTGCTTTAATAGACTGCATATATTCATTCAATATTCCAATCACTAGATATAAATCTTCACTAATAACACCTTCCAAAGTTAATCATTTCTTCCATATTCTCTTTCATACATCCAATTTTATTCATTTCTTATAGATATTCTTCATTGTTCAACTATTATAGCCAATGCGGCACAACGTCATTCTTCACAGTTGAAATATACTAATATCTTCAATAATTGGCTTCCAATCCACCAAATAGAACTCAATAATCATAAATTTAATTTCTTACTCAATAACATCAAGATCCAATTTCTATTTCATTATAATACTTTTGATTTATATTGTTCAATAATCATAATGGATTCCAATCTCTCAACTTTAGTGTTATCATAAAAGAAAACAAAATAAAGAAAAGTAAGAGGTAGTACCAAGCTTAATCCAGCTCTAGATTTTCATAGTTTGAGTGCTTCTACTTTTTTTTCAACAAATTTATACTTACTCCCAAATACCAATCATTACACACCTGATGTTAATTACTTTACTTTTCCAATCATCTATTATACCTTCTAAACTATCCATTCATCAATTTACTAGCTTTGCTTAAACCTACATATAATGTATTATAAGACAAAAAGATCCTATCTATTCTATATATACTAAAAATCTAAGATATCTTTCAACCAATGATAGTAGTATGGATTAAACAACAATTTGTGACTTAAGAAACTATCAAGGATACAAATCTAAAAAAAAAAAAAAACTCAATACATTCTTACATGACTCAAAAATAGTAGATATTTTCTAAAAATTAATATATTATTAAAATTATAATAGCTATTTTTAAAAAATAAAAAGATTAAAAACTCTTGAAATAAGACTAAGGACTAGAATAAAAGATAATGTTATTCTTGAAGATATTCATCTCTATTACTTCATCTTATAGGCCATAAAAATTACAATATTTTATTTGGTAAGTTAATAAATGGTATCTCTTGAATTGAATTTGCTAATTATTGATTCTCCATCTCTTTAGTACTATAAATATATTAAATTTATAAACAAAAATAGAATATAGAATGGAATCATCCTTAGATCTTGTTTCTTTAATAACAAAGATTTTTTATTTTCATCTTCATTTTAATGGATGTTGTCAATAAAAAGAATCAACTTTTTTTGCTATATTTATAAGATTCTTAGTAAGCTCCCATGTGCATTCATTAATGTCATATCTCCACCAATAAATAAGATATTTTAACCTATTTTGGCACTACCTTGAGTCAAAGACTTCTTCCAACACAAACTAATGATAGTTTTATATCTACCTTTAAAAATTTAAAAAGAATTTTCTAAAATCTTGATACAAATTGAGTCTCTATGTTCAATATAATATCTTTTGATAATCTATGGCAGTGATAGATATTGTTAAAAAAAAACTTAATTATTTTTTTTACAAATGATATATTTTATGCATGATAAAATAATCTACTATCATAAATATAGAAACATTTGAATTTGAGATTGAAAGATCCATGATAAAATCCATAAAAAAAAGACTATGGTTGTATTAAAGAAATACAATAAATAAGACATAAGAAAGAAGAAATCAGAATAGTTGCACACAAGAGAAGTCTAAAATGAGATGTTTCTTTCTTCTAATACTTTTTACTTATAGGAAGATTTTATATCTATTGTAATTAAACATTATCTATAATAATTTTTATCTATCCAACTTAATTTTAGATTTCTTTTAACCTATCTATGACATCAAACTTTAATTGTGATATTAGTAAAGCTATCTTCATTCTTTTACTATTCTTTGACTATTAGTAATTTATATAAAGTAATTATATTTTATTCTTATTTTAATACTTCCACTTTGTTATTGATCAAAGGCTTTTAAATCTAGTATCTTTGTCAACTTTTAATGCCTATCCTTTATTAGTACTTTTGTTAGTAAATCAATAAGCATGTCTTTTGTTGCACAATATTTTATATCAATTATTCTCATTTCAATCTTTTTTCTTATGAAGTAATATTGAATATCAATATACTTGATTCTTAAGTGATGCTTTGGACTCTTTACAAAAGTAAGATATTTTTGATTATTACATTTTATTGTAGTTGCTTCCAATTGCACAAGCTCAATGTCTTTTAAAATTTATTTTAGCCAAATTGCCTCTATTCCACCTTGACTTGCTTCCATGTATTTTGCCTCTATTTTAGACCTTAAAATTATTAGTTGTCTCTTGAAATTCCATGTGATTGCTCTAATTTCAACAAAGAATATATATCTCATTGTTGACTTTTTATCATTTGCATCTTCAGTCCAATCTGCATCACAAGAACCATAGAATATATTATTATCTCCTCCAAGACATAATTTGAAGTTTAAAGTACTTTTTAAGTACATCATAATTTTTTTGATGGTTGCCTTTAACATATGTTGGTACTATTTTTAACATGTGTTGATTCATAATACTCATGGCATATGCAAGATCCATCCTTGTGCCAACCAATGCATACATAAGTAAGCCTATTATTGCCTTGTATGGAATATCTTTCATTTTATCTTCAACTTCAACAAACTCCTCATCCATGAGCTTCATCAACTTCAAATTGGCCTCTAAAGGTATTTCAATATGCTTGCATTCTTTTATATTAAATCTTTTTAACACCTCTTCAATATACTTACTTTGGCTTATTATAATGGACTTGTTACCATGATCTCTTACAAACTTCACTGCTAAACAATAATGGAGCTCTTCTAAATCACTCATCTTATATTCTTTCTTTAATTTTGCCTTCAATCAATCCATCTTCTTCATAATGTTACTTAATATATTTAAATCATTAATATAATAGATAAAAATCAATACAAACTCATTTCATTGCATTACATATATTAATTAGCTTTATTCCTTATAAATCCTTCATTTACAAAGAATATGTCAATATATTGATACCATGTCTTTGATGATTGTTTTAGTCCATACAAAGATTTATTCAACTTATAAACAAGGTTTTATTTACCTTCTTCAAAAAATCTTTGAGATTGATTCATGTAAATATCTTCTTTTAACTTTTCATTTAAAAAAATTGTCTTCACATTCATTTAATACATGTCAAGTCTATTGCTCTTTCAATTACCACAATAATTCTAATGATAGTGAATTTAGCCATGGAAGCAAATGTTTCATTGAAATCAACATCAACAACTTGTGAATAGCCTTTAGCAACTAATCTTACCTTATATCTCATAATTTTTTCCATTGCATCCCTTTTGGTTTTAAATACCTACTTAAAATCAATTGAAGATAGATTTGATAGAAGTTGAGTTAATTTCTATGTTTTATTATCCATGAATGATTTATATTCTTCTTCTATGGCCTTCTTCTACTTCATAGCATCCATGGACTTTATTACATTATACAAATTCAATAGATCAGCAAAAAATGCTATATTAGCATGTTCTTCACTTACTTGAAAAAAGATGTGGTTCTTCCATCATTTACTACGTAGTCTTCTTTCTTTCAAAGAATATCTCATTTTATTCAAAAAAAATTATCTTGTTGCATTCTATGCTTTCTTTCAAGTTTCTTTTTCTTTAAAGCTTGTCTTTTTTTATTCAAAGGTTGATATTCTTCATCATCATTATCATCATTATAATTTTAAAAATCTTTATTGCTCATCTTAGTAATTGTGAGGGTCTTTTTTTTCATCTTCATTATTTCTTTATTTTCATTCACACCTTCACCATCTTCATTGTCATCATCTCTTTCTTTTCTTTATTGAATATCAAGATATATCTACAAATACACCATTACTTCCACTTGGACACATTTTCAAGTATTCACAAGCATTCTAATATTCCAAAAACTCTATATGACGATTTTTGATGAATTTCTTAATATCCAAATACATTAGCCAATATGCCTTGGTACCTTCATAACATCTAACAAACATACATTTTGTACTCTTTGCATCAAGTTTGGACCTCAAATAATCTGTTATCTTTGCACAAGGAATGCATCCTAAAGTCATCATGTTTAAAATACACGGTTTTTTAATCTATACTTCTTTTAGAATCATTAATATGAATATACATGTAGGGCACATATTCCTTATATATATTGTATTTTTCACAAATTTTGTTCAAAATTCACACCTAGAATGTTCATCATATAGCATACTCTTTGCTATTTTTACAATGATTTAATTTAATCTCAAGCAACTTCATTTTCTTGTGGAATATAAAAAGTAGAGGTTTAGCTCGCAATATCTTAAATCTTCAAGAAGTCATCAAAATTCTTTGATAAATACTCACTTCTATTATCTATATGTAATACTTTGATCTTACACTCACATGACTTTTTTACAAGTACTTTAAATTCCTTAAACCTTGAAAAGCCCTTAGTCTTGGATTTGAGGATGAAAATCTATACTTTTTTTAAAAAATCATTAATGAATGTAATAAAATATCTTGTTCCTCCAATTGATGGTGTCTTTAATGGTCCACAAACATTTGAATACACAATCTCCAATCATTTTTTTATATATGTTATAATTCTACTTGAAAATAAGGCCTTTTGTTGTTTGTCTTTGATACAACTGTCACAAGCAAGTGTCATGGTATTGTGGTTGAATTAACCAAGATTTAAGCCTTTTATCATAGATTGGAGTTCTTTCATGCTCTTGACATTCAAATGATAAAAACATTGTTGTGTTGTTTCATAATTATATAGTAAAAATATAATCAAAAATAAATTTTTAATTAATATTTAATCATCTTGATTTAATTATAAATCAAGAAATTTAAACATAGATTTTATAAAAGCCTCTTAATTTATTTTCTTGTCTTAATAGCTAGTAGATTAAAAGTTGATTAGTGATTTTACCTTTTAGATTATAGAATTATTTTTATTACCTTAAAAGGCCATAAATTGATAAAAATAAAATAAAAGATATATATATAATTAATGGTTGATACTAGGATTAAATTAAAGATTGAATCAAGCTAAAAAATCCTTGAAATAGGTTGGATTGATATCTAAGGGTCGACCATTTATAGAACAAGAATGAAATCAGACCTCTAACTATTAACATAATTGCCTCAGGTAAAATAGGGAGGCAATCAAAGATCGAAAATTGAAACTTGTGAGTTAGCTTCAAGCTTATTTTAAAGATATAAAATTTACTTTTGTAGGGTCTAGAATGACTTTGCAATTATTATTCAAAGTCAAGGTTTACATCTCTGACTTCGAATTTATGCAATAAAATTAGAGTAAGTATTCTTGGTTATTTTGTACAATTGATGTAATCTATATAATTCAAAATTTGAAAATGCTTGGTTAATTTGATATGCTAAGTGTGCATAAAATTTTATTTTAATTTAATAATTTAATTGAAAGATATTTGGATTTTGATGCAAGAAGGTATTAGAAGTTGGCAATTTGAGGTAGGATAGGATTTCTATGATATGTAAAAATCTACTAATCCAATCAAGATAAAATTTTGTGTAGTATTAAAAGACCTTAGGATTAAGCTACAAATTAATTTTGAATTGAAGTTAATAATTCAAGAACGAGAAATCCCTATTGGAACATCTACATTAACTTTTAAGTTGGCAGCTAAGTAATATTAGTATGATTTTTGGGCTTTTTCTGACAATCTAGTTTCTTGGAAGTTTATAAAATACAACTTCACCTTCTACAACTAAGTACCCAATACATTCTCAAATAAGACAATACATATTATGGCATAAATATTGAATCCAATGTAAAAGTTTGAGGTGGAATATATTAGATTGTATTTGTGGTTATTTGAAATTAATGGCACAAGAAAGCAAGAAGGTTGAATTTAGAGTTTTTGATAGAACTTTGAATGGAGCTTCAAGTAGATCTTCAAGTAGAGCTTCAAGTGAATTTTCTACTCTTGGACGAGGTATGTACTTTGATCCAAATATTCTAAATATGTTTTAAGTATTTATATTATTTATCCAATAGCAATAAAATAATATTTGCAAAGAGGCTTTGACAATCAAAGTAGTGTAAGTAATAGTTAATAAAATTTAAAAATTTGATGGAAGAGATATTTCAAAGTATTTGAAATGCTATGTACAAGAAATGGAATTGAATCCGATTTATCAAAAAGAAGATGATTGAATTATTTAAACTTGCTACAATATTGATGTTATGATTTAATATGAATAATAGGTAAAAAGAGTGAAGAAATTATTATATTATAGAAGATCTTACTTCAAATATTTTACAAAATTATCTTATAAAATAGAGAATAGTCCAAAGGGAAATAAAACTAAAGATATAAATGCTACCTTTTTACAAAATAGACTTCTATTTACTTTGTAAGGCCATAAATAAGACAAAATAAGATAGATTAAAAAATAAAAGATATGAGCATATATAAAAAGAAGTTAGGAGTTTATTTTAGCAAAAATTTACTCAAAAGAAAAAAATTTGATACCCAAAGAAGATCAATTATCTACCTAGGTTGAAATCAGATCCTAAGGCACAAAACCAAGCACCTATGGAAATTCTAGGATTCTTTTGCAAATCATAGAGTGGAATTTGAGAGAAAACTTAATAAGGTTTTTTTGAGCATTAATTTTGAATGATTTGAGTGTGAAATGACTTTGTAAGATTCTGAAATTTGTGAAATAAAAAAGATATAACATTTTAGAGAATTTTGTGAGTTTGGTAGTAGATCTATAGTTCAAATTTTGAAGACTTATGTAAAAAAATATCAAAAGTATATGCTATAAGTTTGACCTTGATCAAATGGTTGAATTAAAGATTATTGAATTTCAAGTAAGTTGAGGTCTCAAAAATTGGACTTTGAGGGATAGTTAGAATTTCTAAAATCTTCAACAATTTACTTATTGAATTAGAGTGAAATTTGTGCATGAAGATAATAGATTTAATTTCTATACATACATGAAATTTGAGAATAATTAAATAATTTGAAAAGAAAATATGGGTACTGGAAATTCAACATTTAGATTGGAGTAGAAGATCAGCCAACTCCTAAGTGGATTTTAGGATTTTCTTTTTTTTTATTTGGTATGTGCAATTATCTTCAAATTTTGTATGCTTGATGCTAACTTGGTTTTTGAAAAGTATATAAAATTTTAAATAAGATCAATAGTTGAATTAATACATATTGAGGTTATAAATTGTTCTAGGATTAAGTTGAGTTGTTTAGATTTTGATTAGGATTTGATTTAGAGTTAGAATTGGATTGGATTTAGGATTTATTTAAAGCTTGGTTAGGATTTAAAATTGAACAAAGGTTTAGGACTTGATTTAATGTTTTTTTAGGATTTAGGATTTAGAAATTTTTTAAGATTTGATTTAGTATATTTTTAGGATTTAGGCTTTAAGATTTGCTCAAGACTTAGGATTTAGGATTTGCTTAGGATTTAGGATGTAAGAGTTTCTTAAAATTTAGGATATAAGATTTTCTTAAGATTTAGGATTTTGCCTAAGATTTGATTGAAGTCCATTAAAGTTTCAACTAAGATTAAATTAGGACTTAGTTGATATTTATTTAAGATAAATTTATAATTATTCTAATATTTCTTTAGGATTTCTTAGGAATTCATTTAAGATTTATTATAAATTTCTTTTAAATTTCTTTAAGATTTTTTACTATTTCTTTTATAATTATTTTAAGGTTTATTTTGAATTTGATTAAAGTTTATTTAGTATTATTAAGGTTTAATTAAAGTTCATTTATTATTCTATTAGAAGTAGGATTTTATTATTATAATTTCTATTCTACCTTCCAGAGATAGGTATTTCATGTATTCTCGAGCAAGACTTCAAGTAATACAAGACCGGAGATAAAAAAAACATATTAAATAAATTATGGAGCATTTTGGAGATTCATAGGACACATTTTTACATACATTAAAAGACTAATATTTTTTGAAAGATAATAATTGGATTACCAAGAAATCATTTTTGGAATTAATTAAGTAGTCTAATAAGAATTTGCAAGCTACAAAGCTTTTGAGGGAATTTAAGAGGCAATAATTTGGATTATCAAAGATAAAAAAATTAACTATAGAGCTAAACAAGGTTGAAATGTTTCTTTTAGCAAGTGATAGAGAATTGCAAGAGAAGTTGGAGATACTTCTTGAGAATAAAGAAGAAGATAAAAGATTGATAACAAAATAGAATGAAATTGAAGATGTTGTGGGATTACTTGCAAAGAAGGAAAAGAGAAAGGATAGGATTAAAATTCAATGAGTTGAAAAAGTACCTACTTCACAATCAACAATACCTATTGTCCAATCTCTAAGGACTACATCAAAGAAAGTAGACTTGAAACTTAAAGAGATTATACATAGGAGATAAGATCTTCAAATCAAAATTATAAGACTTGAAAAAAAGACTTCTATAATAAATTCAAAGGCTATTTCTAAATAAGAGTATGTACAAAGATGTATTTGATGTGATAATGATTTTTATTTTCAAAAATATTGTAGTAAATTCAATGAAATGGTGCAACAAGATATTATTTTTTGAAAAGATGGAAAGGTGGCATTGAAAGATACTAACAATCTTCTTCAAATCAATTTTGCAAAAGAAGATATAAAAGCATTGGTTAAGGATTATTTAGCTATACATGAGATTAAGGCAATAGAAGCAAGAAGTTATATTACTAGGGTAGAGGATGAAGACCAACAAGATTTTTTTAGAAATATTATATTAAATGGACTTTAGTCTTCTATTATTTCTACAATACAAAAAAAAATGAGATGCTACGAGAAGCATTCTTGAAGATTGCTACTACAATTTGCATAGCTATAAGTTAGAAGGATCTTATAGAAGCTTTGTCAATGCATTCTTATATTGCTAAAAAATAATATGAAGCTTTAATAGAAGAGAAGACGAGGCGAGATTTTGACGATACAAGAAAAGAAAGTATTTCCAAAAAAGAAACTTAAAGAGATAAGGTTCATGAAATGGCTTCACAAAAATCACTAATAGAAGATGATTTGACAATATTGGATAAAAAATCAAAAGATATTGAAAATAAAAGTAAGTCATCAATATACAAATTATTCTTTGATATTGAGGTAGCAATAGATTTATAAGTGGTATCATATTATAAATGCTTATAGTATGTAAAAATTAATTAAAACATATTATATATTAATAAATTCTAGATGTGTGTTAGAATGGTTAGTAGATTAAATTAAAAAGAGTTGGTATAAGAAACTTTACTTTATTTTTTTACTTGTTTTGATTTTGGCATTAATAAAAATATAGGACCTAATTATTTAGTATGAAGCCTAAGAAGAAGGTGGAAGCCTAAAGATAAAAATTTAAACTAATAGGAGGGTAATTGAAAGGAATGAAAGCAAGGCATGGTCAGATGAAGGCAAGGAATGGAGAACTTCATCCCTATTGGTCAAATATTATATCCAATGGCCTTTGAGGAGGCTATCTTCGACCTTAACCAGGATTTTGATGACTTCAAAGAAGGCATTTGGAAATTAGAAGATAAGATTATAAATTTTAGGATTTGGGCTACAATTTACATACAAAAATTAAAGGATTTGGAGTTAGCATGAAGAAGACATAGCCATTTGAAATTAAAGTATTAATTTAGGACATACTATTACTCTTTTGAGTATATGAGGAGTTTTTTGGTAGATTTTGAAGATCTAAAGATGTAGCTAAAATATCAATTTTAAGGCCTACATCTTTTATAGAAGAACTATTGCTTTTGGAGTTTATGTGAAGGAATTATAGGAGATTGAAGGCGATACTTCGAAATCAAAGGCACTAAATTAGTGGTTTTATTTATAGTAATAGTTGGAGCCATAATTTGAGTTTTTGGACAAATTTTGAGCTTAAATTTTTTGGAGAATGTAATATTTTGTATTAAAAAGCTATATATATAAATTTCATGGCATTTGAGCTTATATTTTATGAGATATGAAGAAAATTGCATGTAGGTATATAAAGTCAAGGATTTAAAGCGACTATTAGGGTTTTCAAGATATCTCTAGATCCGCAATGAATTTGTAGTTGAAATTTATTGTAGAAGTTAAAAAAATACATCAGTACCTTATGTAAAATTTGAGTTTGTTTGGATAGTTGGATTAAGAGATATGAGGTGTTGAAGTTCGGAAAAGTTTCCACATAAGGATGTATAAGGTTTTAGAGAATTTTATCATATTTTGGATGTCATTGGTTATTTAAGGCTTATATATTTAGTATAATTGCTCAAAAAGAAAAAATTTATACATAAACTTGGTCTTTCTTATCTCAAGACTTGATTAAGTAATTAGTGACAGCTAGAAGCCCAGTGCTTTCTTAAGGCAAATCCTCTCTATCCTGACATATTAATTGAAAAATGTGTATTCAATGAAAAGATTGAGATCACATTAAAGAAGATTTTAGGAATTACCAAGAATTTCTTAAAATTCATTGTTAAGAGTTATTGAAGAATTCATGGATTTTTGAAAAGTACCACTATAAAGCAAGTTTATAGAGGATTTTTTATAATTTTAGGAATTATCAAATTTTATAATATTATTATTAATAGTATTAAATAAAAGATTTTAAATTGAATCATGCTATTGAAGAATTGTCAAGAACAAGAATGAGATGAAAAAACAATCCAGACAAGTGAGCCTTCACTCAAAGAAAGGTAACAAAATATAAATAAATAAGTATGTATATTGAAAGAGAAACTAGAATGGCTATTGCCAAAAGACAAGAAAACTAAAGACCCTTGAAACTAGACTAGAAGCAAGAAAGAAGTTGACAAGAGTGAAGAAGGCTTCATTCTTGTCTCTATATATACTATCTAACTAGGGGCTTCGTGGCAACATTCTATAGGACCTCCAATATATGTTGACGTTGTAGGACACATGCCTTGACTTATAAGGCAAGTTTTTCTACGTGTAGGCCACATAGTTAGCTTGATCTTCAAGCTAAAAATATGTGTGGCACATGGCCAACTTGTTGACCATGTTTCTAATCCAAAAAGTCAATTAAAGATACCTATGAAGTCAAAGCAGCATCTATGAAGCTTTCAAGAAGCTTCCATATTAAATATTATAGAATTAACTTACTTTTACCTACTTTTATTTACTTCTACTTATTTGTATATGTAATTATTAGCTTACATGAGTATGTCCATGACATTACCTCCCCCCCTTCTAGGGATGAGTTCCACGAGGAGCGATCATCATATGTTAAAGAAATCTATGATGCAACAAATTGTATTTGCCACATACTCTGATCTTTGTTCTCTTCAAAGATGATTGATAGGACCTCTCAACCATCGGTAGTGTCCCATACCAGGGCGGGAAGACCACCCAATTATTTGATCATTATTGAGGCCTTCATAACTTCCTTCGAATAGAACATTTGGAATACCATCAAGAGTTGTTCCTACCTCTAGCAAAATCACCAAACATCAGGAGTCCCTTCCCAAATCGTGATACCAAACGCGTTGTATCTCGCCATCTATTTGAGGAAGAACATGTTATTTTTGAAGATCTTCATCTCGATTGCATCGTCTTGAAGGTTGTGACAAACGTAATGTCTCGTCCAGCAGGTCAACAAATGAAGACTCTTAAGTTGAATCCCTTGGTTGTTGGTTCTCCATCTCCTGAACGTCACAACTACAAAGAAGCTACGAACAAGAATTGAAAGTAGAATGTTATCTTGCGTAGATGTTGTTTCTTTTATAAAGAAGGTTTTCATCTTGATTTTGATGGATGTCGTCGATGAAAAGCCTCCATTGTCTTTGCTGCATTTGTAAGATTCTTTATTGGCTCCCATGTGCATTCACTAATACCATATCCATGCTAATGGACAAGATATTCCAATTTATTTCGACGCCGCCTTGAATCTAAGACTTCTTCTACTTCAAACTCTTCATTATTTTCCACTTCTATAGGAAGAGGTGGAGCTTGTCGTCTTTTTGGTATGTCCACTGTCTTGTATGGTTCAAGAAGAGACATGTAGAATATCGAATGGATTTTCATTGACTCCGGTAGATATAAATGATATGCAACTCAATTGATTTGTACAGAAATAGAAAATGGTCCAAGCCTTTGATAGTCCAACTTGTCACAAGGACGAGTGGTCTTGATATTGTGACGAAGTAGCCATACCTTATCACCTAAGAGGAATGGTGGTTGTTCCTTTCGATAGACATCCGCATTGACCTTTTGTTGTTCTTGAGCCTCTTTTAACTGCGCCTTCATCGTTGCATGTAGCTTTGATAAATGAATCGCGAAATCTTTCGCAACAAGATTATCAACTTTTGAAAAGTCATAAGTATCAAGTCGTGGATGATAACTATAATTAACAAAGAAAGGTGTTTATTTTGTAGAAGAATGTACTATATTATTGTAAGCAAACTCTGCCAATGGTAAAAGAATTGTCCAATCATCTTGTTGGTAGTCAATGGTACATCTTAAATATTGCTCCAAAACTTGATTAACATACTCCATTTGTCCATCAGTTTGAGGATGGAATGCCTTGTTTTCCTGGTCGATAAGTGATGATGAACTCGAATCTTCATAAAGACATGCTCCAACGAGCTTGACGATGATTTAATACTGGTGCTGACATAAAATACTTGAGGTTCTTGTGATCCATATACACGATAACTGGATTGGAAGCGCCTTCTAGATAATGATTAGACTATCTTCAAAGATTCAAAAGCAACTTCTGCTTCTTGATTCCATTGGAGTTTGTCTTTACAAGTCAAACGTGTAAGTGGAGCTACAATTCGAGAGAAGTCTTTGATGAAGATCCGATAGTAGTTGGCAAATCTCAAAAAACATTGGACATCTCTTACCGTTTTTGGGATCTTCCAATCTATAATAGTTTGAACTTTCTTAGGATCCATCATAAGTCTATCATTTGAAATGATGTAACCTAAGAAATCAACTTGAGTAGTGTGGAATACACACTTTTCTATCTTGGCATAGAGTCCTGCATCTCTTAATTTTTGTAATACATGACAAACATGAAGTTCATATTCTTCTAAATTCTTAAAATAGAACAAGATGTCTTCTACATAACAGACCACAAAATCGTCCAAAAACTCTCGAAAAACATCATTCATTAGATGTTGAAAACCTACTGGTGCATTTGTAAGTCCAAAAGGCATGACGTTGTATTCAAAATATCCATACCTAGTTTGAAATGCAGTCTTCCATTCATCTCCTTCTTTGATGCGTACTAGATTGTATGCTCCTTGGAGATCTATTTTTGTATAGATCTTAGCTTGATTCAGTTGATCAAGAAGTCCAGATATTAAAGATAGTGGATACATGTTCTTGATGGTAATCTTGTTGAGTCCTCGATAATCAACACACATCCACAATGATCCATCTTTTTTCTTCACAAATAGAATTGGAGCTCCTACCAGAGATTTAGAATGGCGTATGAAATTCTTGGCTAGATTTTCTTCAATATTCTCCTTGAGTTCAGTCAACTCATTTTGTGATAAACTGTAGATTGGTCCGAATGGCAATTGTGCTCCTTCTTAATGGTTAATTGAGCAATCATAGGAATGATGTTCCGGGAGTGTATCCGTATTTTTTTTTTTCGAATACATCTTAAAATTCTTGATATTGGCTTAGAATGCCTCTTAAAGTCTTTTCACTAGTAAGAACAAGTGTGGCATAAATAATATATGGTGATTCTTTCATAGCAGCATGCAAGAAAGCTTTTGCACCTATAAATATGGGTTTAATTGAATTGGACTTATGACTCTTTACTTGATTAACTACACTATTAGCTATATTTTTAGAGAAAGTAAGAGTTCGAGAAATCCAATCTATTTGAGGATTGTATTTTTCTAACCACGATAAACCTAAAATGACTGGATTAGAAGGAGATCTAATGATATTAAATACTACAAAACTATTATGACTATTGATTATTACTTCTATAGGAAGCATTTCGTGAGTAATATCTCCAAAAGACAATAGACGACCATCTATGATTTCTACATGAACAGGTTTAGTTTTCTTTACTAAAGATATGCTATGTCTTTTAGTAAATTCTTCATCTACTAAATACGTTGAGGCTCCCGAATCTAACAAGGCAAAGACTTTGTAATGTTTAGGTCCTAAAATAATATTTAATGTAAAACAAGGAGAGGGCTCTGAGGAGAGAATAGGACCTTTACTAGATATTGTGCAAGGTTCCAGCCGCACGATCCCTATTGTAGCTGAGCAAACTCATTTTTCAACATATTATCTTCTTTCACAGCCATAATCCTCATTTTGTGATTGCATCATTTCTTTGGACAATGTTGAGCAATGTGCTTTGGTTCTCTATAATATAAACATAATCCTTCTTGGCGACGACGAGTCTTTTCTTGCTCAGTAAGAGGTTTGAAACGTACTGCATCAATTTGCATATCCTCTACTTCCGAATGTATGTATTGAAGAGGTATTGGTGTTGCCATTGAATTATAGTAATGTTGAGGTCCACTTGTACGATTCTCAAATCAAAATTCAAAAAGGTGATTGTCGCACTTCACAACAAAGTCAATTGCTTGGCTCAATGTTTGAGGATCAGGTAAGTTGAGCGTTAATTTTTTTACCTCATATTGTAATCCATAGAGAAATTGGCTAATAAGTGCAGCATCATCCCACTTGATATCAGTTACAAGTTTTCAAAATTATGAAGCATACAACGTTAGTGATCGATTGCCTTGTCGTAAAATACGGATCTTATTGGTTGCAATATGAATTACATCATGTTTTCCATACATGGATCGAAACTCCACTAGAAAAGTCTCTAGATTATCCAATATTGGATCTCGTCATTCAAGAAAAGATGAAAACCATGATAGTGCTGAATCTAAAAGAAGTGTACCAATAAATCTAACTTACGATCCTAGAGTTGGATAGCTTTGGAATTGAAGTTCAATCACAAGTTGCACTTAATTGATGAATCCTCGAAACTTGGATTTGGTGCCATCAAACTTCTCGGATAGGGCAATTCTTGGTTCTCTAACACTGGAAGGGCATTCTACCATAGGTAAAACGACATGGATTGGTGCAGATGTTGAAGCAGCTCCAACCATTTCTATATCTTCACTTCCTACCAATCTTGTTGCTGCTTGTGGTGGTAAATTGAGTTGATGCATCATAAGTATTAACTCCCTCAATTGATCTTACATTTGTGCCATTGCATTCTTCATTTCAACAAGTTCTGCCATGATAACACTTAAAAAAGAAAAGATGTCTAATATTGCTCAAGACAAATAGAAGAGATGACTTGAGAACAAAGAAAATACTAAGAACAATATCAGTTTAGAAGAGGGTAATCCGCAACTTCTAATATGCTTATATCTTATCAAGAAAAAGGGGTAATCCACTCTTAATCAAGATTAGACAAAGCTCTGATATTGTAGGTGTACTCTTGTCAATCTATCAAGGACAAGATCTCTATGAAAAAATAATCTAGACAAATGAGCCTTTAGTTAAAGAAAGATAACAAAATATAAATAAATAAGTATGTATATTGAAAGAGAAACTGGAATGGCTATTGCCAAAAGACAAGAAAACTAGAGACCCTTGAAACTAGAGTAGAAGCAAGAAAGGAATTGACAAGAGTGAAGAAGGCTTCATTCTTCTCTCTATATATACTATCTACCTAGGGGCTTCGTGGCAACGTTATATAGGACCTCCAATATGTGTTGACTTTATAGAACACATGCCTTGACTTACAAGGTAAGTTTTTCTCTGTGTAGGCCATATAGTTAGCTTGATTTTCAAGCTAACAACATGTGTGGCACATGGCCAACTTGTTGACCACGTTTCTAATCCAGAAAGTCAATTAAAGACACCTATGAAGTCAAAGCAGCATCTATGAAGCTTCTAAGAAGCTTCCATATTAAATACTACAGAATTAACTTACTTTTACCTACTTTTACTTACTTCTACCTATTTGCATATGTAATTACTAGCTTACATGAGTATGTCCGTGATAAGAATATATATATAAAGATGAAGAAGATGAATTTGGTAATTATTACAAATAATTAGTAAGTAAAGGAAGGAGTTAAAACCAAAGAGTATATTTTGATGATCAAAGTAGTAAGGATAAAGAGATTATAAGTTATTATATTTGAAAGCATTAGAGTAGAGCAATTAGAGAGGTATTAATGAAGGTTGGAGATGTAAATGAGCCGATTGTTGCTTTGATAAACCTTGGTTTGAAAATAAATCTTATGTCTAAGAATCTTTACATGAAATAAATATAGCTAATTGATATAAAATATGGATGCATAATACAAACAATTAATAATACATAAGGTGATTTATATGGTGCTTGCTTAAATATAAAATTTAAATTAGTGACATTGAAATAGAATAGAATTTCTTTATTCAAGATGCAACATCTTATCTACTTATTTTGGGACAACTATATATTATTACAACTTAGATGGAAATAAAGGTATTTGATGGTAGTTCAGATTATGCATAAGTTTGTAATGAAGAAGAAAGAAGGATAGTACAATTTTTAAGTGTATCTCCAAATCATAAAAAAATTGAGACAAATTGAGAGAAATTCCATTTCTAAGTGTTGTTGAAGAATTCAAAGATTTTTAGAAAGTACCACTATGAAGTAAGATTATAGAGGTACAAAAAGGAATGTACTCTTACAAGATGTAAGTGTCTTTAATATAGGATTTATTGATATTTTTAAAAATAAAAGTATTATTTATAAGATTATTGAAGATTTTAAAATAATATATATATATATATTTATATATATATATATAGTATGTGCTATTAAAAAATAATTATGTAGATTAATAATATTAGAAGATAATAAAAAGATTATTAGTATTTATGAAGAAAATGGATTGGAAGATCTCTTTAAATTGATTACATCTATTAGATTAGATAATGATGATAAAGTTGTATAAATTCATTTGAGAGAAGTTTATAATATGATTGAATCTTTTCAAGTGCTACAGATCATAATTGAAACAAAATATAAGACAATGGATAAGAAGATAAAATCTGTTGCTAGATCTTTGGTAGAAGATTTTAAAGAATAAATGAAAGAAGAGTCAAGGAAAAAGATCTTAAAGAATCTAAAGAATATTGAGCACAAATTCACTAAAGAGACTTTTAAAGAATTGAAGATTAATTTTGTTTGTTCTTTATTGCTAGAAGAAATTATATACTTTAAAAAAATGTTGGCAAAACAAAGTAAATCATTTGCCATTGAATCTCATGAAATTAGATGTGTGAATCCAAATATTATAATACCTATGGTTATTTTCACTATACTATATATACCTTAAAATTTGAAGCCAATTTTAATATCAACAATATATTTACTAGGCTTGATGGAATTATTAAAAGAGAAGATAAAGATGAAGATTTTGAAGCCTTCTTTTATACTATATTCTAATTGATAGTTTACAGTATCTAAAAAAAATAGACTATCACAATTTATTTAAATTAAGCTCCCAATGAATGTAGTAACTATCAAGAATGTAAGAATTGGACGAATAATAGATGAATTTACTAAAGTATTTGCAAAAAAAGTGATCTATTTAATATATGATTTGTATTCAAGCTATGACCAATTTCAACTTATAGAAGGGAGTAGAAACATGACATTGATGAGAATACTACTTGGGCTAGTTAAAATGTATATTCTTCTTTAAGGCACTATTAACTCAATTGTGCATATGAATAATAAGGTGAATAAGGTGCTAACAAATTTTATTCCTAAAAAGACTATGTTTTTTTCAAATAATGATCTTATTAATGGATGCAAATAAGAAGACAAAGATGAGACTTTAGATAAGAGAAGATGTCACAGGTATGTTATTGATTATATATAAGGTTATAAAAAAATATTGATTTTTCTTGAAAAAAATTATTTTATATTATTGGAAACAAAATCTACATTTGAAATATGAGAATTCATAATTTTTGGATATTTATGTGGATTTTATAGAAAAAAATCAAATCCAACCAAGGTTGATGCAATTGGAAGAATAAAAAGGGATTGTAATTCTTTAATAGAGGTAGATATATTATTGGATGCATATGTATTTTATCATGTATGGATTCTTTATTATGCTCACATAGCAGATCCATCATATGAGTTTTTATGCAAAGATTATTAATTTAAATGGAATAAAAGGTATATTAAAGTAGTAGAAAGATAGAAGGAATTTTTGGCATCATCTCTAGTATTGAAAAAAATTGATTATAAGTATAATAGATCAATAATTCTTATAGTAGATACTAGTCCAATTGCCATTAGATGGGTTGTGGATCAAGATGATTCAAATGAATACAAATTTGCAATCCAATTTAAAACTAAGGTTTTAAATATTTACAAAAGTACATTTTTACAAATAAAATGAGAATTATGGATGGCTATTTTAGGTATTAAAGCTGAAAAAGATTATTTGATAGGAACAATAGTGGTAATTGAAATAGATTGTTTGCCTTTATTTGGAATGATTACTTATTGTACAATATCATATATTACAATGTTGGGATAGATTACTTATATCAAGTCATTAAATCCAGAATTTAAGCATGCTGTGGAGAAATAAAATTTGGTAGCAAATATGTTATCTTGAAAAAAATATGATAGAAAAGATGACATGATTGAGGATATTGATAATGTAGATATAAAATTTTATTTAATTTCACAATTGAATAAGAAAGTTAAGCCATTTTATGAAAAAAATTATAAAATAGAGTTATTAGATATTAGATATTATTTGAGTATATTAATCAAGCATCCTAATTAATTAATGAAAAAATTTAAACAAATAAAAAAAAATGCATATAAATTTATAGTATAAGGAAGATTTTTTGGAAGAGGCCAAACTCAAATATTAGAATGCCACAACAAGTAGTAGGTACTAAAGATGATCAATAAAAACTATTCAAGGAATTTCATAATATTTCAGAGGTGGAGCATAGAAGAATTTGGACTACTTTTGTTAAATTGAAAGAATGATATTGGTAAAAAAATGTGTATTGAGATGTTGCTTTGTTTGTAGAATCTTATATAACTTATCAAATATATTCAAATATACACCATTGAAATCATTTATATCCAACATCTTTTGGCTATTCATTTTAAATGGATTATGGATTTGATTATTATATCAATGAAACTATAGAAAATGAGGCATTTAGTTTTGGCTTGTGAAGATTTATGAAACCAAATGGAAGGCAAGGCACTAGAAACAAAGTCTATAGAGGAAATTTGTAGGTTTTTACTTGAAGATATTATTTGTTACTATAGATATATAAGCAAGATTATTACAAATTATAGAAAATTGGATATACATGAAGCTCATGAATTTTCTAAGAGATATGGAATTAAATTATTTTTTACTATTACTTATAACCTAAAAAAGAATGCAAAGAGTGAATGTAGACATCCACCAATTATAAAATCTTTGGTTAAAGTATGCAATGGAAGAGTGAAGGAATGGCCTCAACTTCTACCTTATGCATTATGAATTGATCAAATAATACATAATTTAGTAATAAGATATATGCTAGTAGAACTCATGAAAGATCAAAAACCTATTATATTGATTGAAGAATATATACAAACTTGGAGTATGTTACCTTGGGAAGATGGGTTGACAAGAAAAGAGTTGTTGGCTACTAGAATTTGACAACTTGAGCAAAGATCAGAAGATGTGGAGCTAATATTGAGAAGATTACAAAAGGCTAGAGTAAGAAATAAAGATCAATTTGATTAACATCAATTGAGACCTAGAGTAATTAAAAAAGGTGATTGGATACTTATTTATGATAATAGTTTGGATATCCAATACGATACTTTGTGGAAGTTTTTAAAATGGTAGTTGGAACCATATATGGTAGTAATAGTCTATAATCATACCACATATTCATTGAAGGAGTTGGATGATATAAGATTGAATATACTTATCGCTAGGAAGCAAGTGAAGATTTTCAAAAGATGAGATAGAAAAATCAATGTAGAAGATTATGTTGAAAATATCAATATTTTAAAAAAAAATAATTGTATCAAAATAGATGGTGAAAATAATAATGAAGGAATTGATGCAAAAAATGTATCACGGACATACTCATACAAGCTAGTAATTACATATGCAAATAGATAGAAGTAAGTAAAAGTAGGTAAAAGTAAGTTAATTCAATAGTATTTAATATGAAAGCTTCCTAGAAGCTTCATAGATGCTACTTTGACTTTATAGGTGTCTTTAATTGACTTTTTGGATTAGAAACATGGTCAACAAGTTGGCCATGTGCCACACATATTGTTAGCTTGAAGATCAAGCTAACTATGTGGCCCACACGTAGAAAAACTTGCCTTGTAAGTCAAAGCATGTATCCTACAAAGTCAACACATATTGGAGGTCTTATAGAACATCGCCATGTAGCCCCTAGTTAGATAGTATATATAGAGACAAGAGTGAAGCCTTCTTCACTCTTGTCAACTCCTTTCTTGCTTCTAGTCTAGTTTCAAGGGTCTCTAGTTTTCTTGTCTTTTGGCAATAGCCATTCTAGTTTCTCTTTGAATATACATACTTATTTATTTATATTTTGTTATCTTTCTTTGAGTGAAGGCTCATTTAGCTGGATTGTTTTTTCATCGAATTCTTGTGCCTAACAAAATGAAGAGATGGTGTGTGTGTGATATAATACACCTAATAAATAAAAGAAAGAAAAAAATATATTATATTATAAAAGATCTTATTTAAAATATTATAAAAAGTTATCTTATAAAAAAGATAATAGTCAAAAAGATAATAGTCAAAAAGATAATAGTCAAAAAGATAGTAAAACTAAAGGATACTATTGCTTCCATTTTACAAAGTTAGTATAAGCTTCTATTTATTTTATAGACCCATAAATAAGACAAAACAAAGTAAATTAGAAAATAAAATGATATATACATGTATAAGAAAGAAATAAGAGTAGATTTTAGCAAAATTTACCTCAAGAAGCTAAGAATTAAAACCTAAAAAGAATTAGTTGTCAATATAGGTCAAAATTAGATCCTAAAGTACAAAACCATGCACCTATAGTGATTTCGAGATTCCTAGGTAGATCAAAAATTAAGATTTGAAAGTAGACTTTATAAGATTTCTATGAGCATTAGTTTTATGTCAATTAAGTTAATATTTAGTTTTAAAGGAATTTTCAAAATTAGTAATATTCTTGATTGGTTTAGATTTTTAGAAATAAAAATATATTTATATATTTGAAGGTTTCTTGAATTCTATGATATATATATAAGTAAATTTTGGACAAAGTGTTGATGTAATAGTTGTAAATATTTGTGTAAATATTGAGATCAATCAAATAGTTATATCAAAATGTGTGAAGGTTTTTGTGGATCAAGGTCTCAAAAATTAGATTTTAAAGGTTAATAAATATTTTTAAGATCTTTAGCAATCTATCAATTGGATGAAAGTAAATTTTTTTGTATAGAAATTAGACTTGATTTCCAACAATTTAAGTAGATTTTGGAAGAAATTTAATAGTTCAAAAAAGAGATATTAGCACTCAAATTTAAATATTTAAATTGAAAGAAGAGGCGTGCTAATACTTATGCAAATTTTAGGATTTTTCTTCCATTTGGTAACTAAAAATAATTTCAAATTTATTATACTTATTTTTAACTAAGAGATTTAAAGGTGTGTAAATTTTTAAGCAATGTCAATATTTTAATCAATAGATATTGGAATTTAAATATACTTTATGATTGGTTTGAGTTGATTAGATTTTAATTAGAATTTGTTTAGGACTTAGGATTAGTCTAAGATTTGATTTAGGATTTAAGATTTTTTTAGGATTTATTTAAGATTTGATTTAGAATTTAGGATTTATTTAGGATTTAATTTAGGATTTGATTTTGGATTTTGGATTTATTTAGGACTTAGGATTTGTCCAAGGTTTATTTTAAGATTTAGGATTTAAGATTTAGTATTTAGTTAGGATTTGATCTAAGGTTTAGCTAAGGTCTATTAGAATTTCAATTGAAATTAAAGTATGATTTTATTAAGATTTTTTTAATATTTCTTTAGAATTTCTTGTAGATTTCTTTTAAATTTCTTTAGGATTTTTTTAAGGTCTATTTATTATTTTTTTATGATTCCTTTAAAAAAATCTTTTGAATTTTTTCATGTTTTTTTTATAATTTCTTTAAGATTTCTTTTAAATTTTATTAAAGCTTGATTTACATAATTAAGGTTTAATTAGAATTTATTTAGAATTCTATTAGAATTAATAGAATCTTGTTGTTGCAAGTTTCCTTCTATCTCCCACAATCAGGTGTCTAGTGTATTCTCAAGTAAGACTTCACCTAATACAATAATTCTAATTATGACATATGATTCATTTGGTGCATATTGGAAGATGCACACATTTAGAGAGAATAGATGTTATCTTTTAATACAACCATATGGTGAAAATATAATTAAAAATAATTTTTTAATTAATATCTAATTATCTTAATTCAATAATAATTCAAGATATTTAAAAATGGCTTTTATAAAAATCTCTTAGTTTACTTTCTTGTCTTAATAGCTAATAGATTAAAGATCGATTAATAATTTTATCTTCTAGATTATAGAATTTCTTTTATTATCTAAAGAAGGCCATAAATAAATAAAAATAAGATAAAAGAGATATTTAATTAATATGGTTGATATTAAAGTTAAGTTGAAAGTAGGATCAAGCTAAAATTCAAGTTGAAAGTAGGGTCAAGCTAAATTTATGAACTAGCTTTAAGCTTATTTTTAAGATGTGAGGCTTATTTTTATAGGATTTGGAATGAATTTATAATTATTTTTCAAAATCAAGGTTTATATCAGTGACTTAGAATTTATGCAATACAATTAGAGCTAGCACTCTTAGCTAGTTTGTACAATTGATGTCATATCTACAATTTAAAATTTGATAATACTTAGCTGATTGAATGTGCTAAGTTTATATAAAATTTTATATTAATCTAATACTATAATTGAAAGATATCTGGATTTTGATACAAGAAGATATTAGAAGTTTGTAGTTTGAAGTTGAATAGGTTTTCTATAATATCTGAAGATCTACCAGTTGGATCAAAGTAAAATTTAGCATGGTATTAGAAGACTTTAAGTTCAAGCTATATACTAATTTTGAATTGAAATTGATAGTTGGAGATACAAAAATTACTACTAAAATATCTATATCAACTTTCAAGTTAGCAGCTAAGTAACATCAGTGTGATTTTTTGACTTTTTCTTACAATCTGGTTTCTTGGATATTTGTAAAATATAACTTTACCTTCTATAGCCAAATACCTAATATATTTCCAAATAAAAAAACATATATTACAATAATATTGATACTAAATACCAAATTTATCTTGATTATATAAAAAACTAGCAAATACAGTCAATTCAATTCTATTTACTTTTTTATACTTACTAAAGTAAAAGTTATCTTTTCTAAAGCCTTTAGCAACATCATGACTATTCAATGTCATTACAAAGCATTTATTCTTATTTAATTATATCTTACAATAATATGAAATTAATTTATTTATAAAAAAGAGATTTTTCTTGCTCTTGGATATATGCAAGATGTTCTTCAATTTAATCCTCTTGATTTGTCTTTTCATAAAAATCTCTATTAAAATGGAGTCCATTCCAATAGCTTATACTATGCTATTGTCTCTCATAAAAATATTTGTTGTTAAAATTTCTTCATAAGTATCAAATGAATACTTGTATAGAATAATATCCTTGGCAGCATCCAAATCAACAATCTACTTGGATATGGCAACCATAGAAGTACCTTCACTTGCCATGAATACAAAATTATGTTGTTCAAATGGCTCACGTATACTATTGGTACTTTTTCTATCTTTTTTTTGTCTTATAGCAATTTTGTGCAAAGTGACTTGATTTTCTATAAGTAAAGCAAGTTTTTACATTACCACATTGATTAGAATAGCTTCTCTTATCCTGACTTCAAAGAAGAGCCAAATCTTCACTTTGAAGCTTGTTCTTGCTGTCAAATAGTCTATTGTAAGTTCTTTCAACTTAATGGACTCTAATGCCAAAATAAGATAGTTGTAGGATTCAAGAAGGTTCATAAACAAGCTCATGATAATATTACTCTCTTCTAAATACTTGTCAATAATTGCCAGTTGATTTGCAAGAGCCTTTACTTTATTGATATGAATCATAATATCTTCATCTTCTTCTATCTTACAAGTGAAGAATTTTCTTCTTATGAAGATAATGTTAAATAAGTTCTTCCTCTCATATATATTATATAGAGTCTTCCATGATTTTACTGATCTTTTACAAGAAATAAATTTGAGAAAAATTGGCTTCATCTAAATTGGTGGAAATTATGCCAAAAGCCTTATTTTCTTCATCTCTTTAATATCTGCATGTATTCTTGAAGACTCTTCAGTTTATCTATAATATCTCAAAGATCCAAAGATATCAATAAAAGTTCCATTTTGTCCTTCCAATGGTATTAATTGTCCTCTTTAAATTTTTTAATTACTGTCAAACCTTCATCCTTACTAAGTGCTATGATTAAGAAGAATTCTAAAAAAAAAGATCAAAAAAAGGAGTTTCTATGTGTCCAAAATTACCAAATCAATTTGACACTAGTAGAATCTCAGAATATCTTCTCATGAATAATAGAATGTTTTTTCATCCAAAACACTTTAAAATCAAGTTTTTAAGCTTTTAATAAGTATATTCACTCTAAAGAACCTTACTATCAAGATCTCCTATTCTTTCAAACTAACTATTTCATAATACACTAAAAATAAGTGAAATTACAACAACTTAAAAAGACATTGTCAAGGTCTTTATATAAGGTTTTAAACTTACAATCCTAGGAGTTAAGAACCTACCAAATAATTTTAGAGATCTATAAGGTCAAAATCAGCACCTTTTTAAGTCAAAATATAAGTTTAAATCTTGAAAATCCTAACATTAATAAACACCATAAGATCTATTCTACATAAGTATAACCACTAGAAAATCACATCAACTTATTTAAATAGCACAACAAAATATATGTGGATCCATAACCTATTGAAAAAATACAATAAGTAAGATACAAGTAAGTAGAAATATCAATGGTTGTATATAAGAAAAGTGTGAAATAAGATGTCTCTTTCTTCCAACACTCTTTACTTAAAGGAGTAATTTACATCTATTATAATTGAACTTCATCTATAATCATTTTCATCCATCCAACTTAACTTTAGAATTTTTTTAATCTAGCCACCACATTAATAAGTTACCTTCATTTTTTTACTATTCTTTAACCATGAGAAACTTAATTAAATTAATTGTATCTTATTCTTATTTTAATAGATTATTCAAGCATAAATGATAGTTAAAGAAGTCTATAAGATTAATAATAAGGAACTTTTTATCTTAAAAAAATGCCACATGATTGTACAAAGTCTTTAATTGCCTTCTATATTTAAAGCGACCAAAAATATTTGTATATTAATTCTAAAGTCTTATTGTATCTAAAATGTCCGACTGCTAAAAAGTTGCAATAAACTTAAAGAATATATAATTGTACTTTGATTTCTAGAATATATAATTTTTCTTCAAAATAAAATAGATTATTTATTAATTCAAATTTAAAAGTATTATAAGACTTGAATAAATTATACTTAATTTCATCGATAAGAAGATTAAAGGACATATTTAATTGAACTTACTTAAAAAAAATTAATTTAAAAGTTAAAGTTGATTTTATTATTTGAGAATGAAAATGCTCCTATTTCAAGAGAATTTTTCTTTATAGATCAAAAGTTACATTTTCTTTTGAATATAAGATAGGAATATTTTAAAAATATATCTTAAAATTTTTATTATTTTTTAATATTATATAATATGAATTCTTGCTTGAAAATATATCAGGATTTCAAATGTAGAAAGTAAATAAAAAAATTCAATCCTAAAAACTTTCAAAACAATTTTAAAAAAATCTTAACCAATTTCTATAGTTATTTTGAAATTTCAATAAATATTAACTAAATAGTTGATTTTATCAAAAAAAATTACTTCTACTTCAATCTAAAATCAATTAATACATATATAAAATTTTAAAAAAAATCAAAACCACCAATTGAAAAAAAAATTCTTAAATCTCTTAGATATAAGCTACCTTCTTTTTCTAACCTAAATATTGATCTTATAGCAAAAACTTTTATTCTTAAATCATTCATATGCTTTACAATTTAAAAATTGATTGATGTATAGATTTCTAAGTCCAAAAAGTCCTTACTAATTTTTATTACTATTGATCTAATAAATTTTGTAAGATCGTAAAAATCCTCACTAATATTAATTTTAATATTTTAGATCTTAATGCAATAAAACTCTCATATCCTTTAATCTGATTATTTTATTGACATCAAATTTTTTAAATACATTAACAACAATTATAATAATAAATATAAAAATTCTCACTTTTAAATGTGTTACAAAATTTACAAAAAAATTAAAGTTATAAACTTTATTTTATTTCTCAAAATACAAAACTACTAAGTTCAATTCTAACTTTGAAAAGCCCTTAAAGATACAATATTCTTTCAAATTACATAAAACCAACTTAAAAATATCTTTTCATAAGTTTTTTTTCATCTTTTATTCTTTGATTAAATAAAAAATCCGAAAATTATTTTAAGTAAGTTGTTTTATGTCTTAGAATCTGACTTAGATTCTAATTCATAACCAATCTTCTTTAGATATTTTGAGATAATTTTTTCTAAATCTTATTTTTGATTTTTTCTTAAAGATGCTTATATTAATTAATTTTCTCATCTACTTTGATTTGGCTCATTTGTGTCTTTACAAAGTAAATAGAAGTCTTTCCTATAAAAGATAATATTAAGATTAAGAGTTTTAACTACCTTCTTATTATTTACTTTTATTTTGTTATTATCTCTTTTATAATAAAATCTATATTTTTTTTCTTTTACTCTATAGTTATATTATCATATGACACTAGGTTATTAAGTCATCTTGAAATCAATTCTTCATGAAGATATATTCCAATGGATTTGGTGACAATTTAAAATACATGCTGCTATGAAATATTCAAGGTTCTTGTGATTTATATACTAAATAATTGGATTAATGGCACCTTTTAGATAATAATGTCATTTTTGGAATAAAACTTTGATTGCAAGAAGTTCTTTGTTATGGAACTTATAGTTGATCTCAATTGCTAAATATTTCTTAGAATGAAAAGCTACTAGGTGGAGTTTATCATCTACTCTCATAAGTGACAATACTATACCTATACCAAAGTTTGATACATATGTTTCTATAAAAAATGCTTTAGAAAAGTTAATGAGTTATAAAATTAGTGTAAAAATAAATATTATCTTCAAGGCTTATAAGATGCTTCAGCTTCTTTGCTCCACTTAAGTCTGTCATTATATATCAAATGTGTAAGAAGAGCCCCAACTTGAAAAAAAATCTTCATAAAGATTTGAAATATAATTGGCAAATTCCAAAAAATATTACACATCTTTTATTTTTTTTTTGTTCTATAATAGTCTAGAGCTTCTTGGAATCTACCATAAGACTATCTTTTGAAATAATTTACCTTAAGAAATTAACTTGAATAGTCTAAAATATATACTTTTCTATCTTTGTGTATAATCTTACATCTTTCAATTTTTGTAATACATGACAAACATGAAGTTTATTTTTTTATATTTTTAGAATATATTAAAAATTTCTAAATAATAAATAATAAAATCATTAAAAATATTCACAAAAGATATCATTCATTAGATGTTGAAAAGCAATTAGTGCATTTGTGAGTTCAAAAAACATCATATTATATTCAAAATGCATATACTTGGTTTGAAAAGTTGTCTTCTATTCATTTTCTTCTTTGATGCATATCAAGTTATATGCTCATTGTAAATCTATTTTTATAAAGATTTTTGCTTAATTGAATTAATTACAAAGTCTTGAAATCAATGATAAAAGATATCTTATTCTTCATAGTAATCTTGTTGAGTCTTTAATACTCTATATACATCCATAGACATTTGTCTTTTTTGTAGCTTCAAAATTCTTGTTACATCTAAAGAAACTGATTCTTGAACTATTAAGGATAAAAACTTGATTAAGGAAAATAAAAAAATATTTTTTTTTTCAAAAAAAGATGATAAAATAAAAACAAAGAAATATATATATTAAAAAAAAATAGAATGGCTATTGCAAAAAGACAAGAAAATTAGAGATCCTTAAAACTAAACTAGAAGCAAGAGTAAAGAAGGCTTCACTTTTGCTTCTATATATACTATCTATTTAAGATCTACATGGCAATATTCTATAGGACTTCTAACATGTATCCAATTTGTAAGACATATTTTTTAATTTATAAAGAAAGTCTCTAAGAGAATGATATCTTACACATTTGTATAAGTGATTAATAGGTTAGAAATTTGGCTAAAAAATTAGCTATATATCATATGTATTAGTAGCTTGTAATACAAGCAAACAATGTGGTATACATGTAAGAAATTTGCTTCTCTTAATTGCATAACTTCTTAATAAAGACTATGAATTTTATTGTTAACTTCTTCTATAAGCATCAAAATATTACTTCCATAGTTGACATTAAAAATACATGAAATTTCTATCCTAGGTATATTGAGAAGCTTGTAGAGAACTACAAGAGTTGCAAATCTATTCTTATTTCTACTAAGAGTAGAATCCATAATTTTTCCATCCATAGACAACTCAAATAACCTCACAAATCAAATTAGAATAGGTTAATCTTCAATCTCTAGTATCAAATAATTTTTTTTTCAAAGAGGAATAGTCTACTTTCTTTAAAGAAAAAATCAGTGTCAAAAAATTAGAATGTTAATTTGAAGGTAAATAGTCTACAATCTCTAAAATATAGTGTGAGTGTGAATTTTCACTCTTCAACCCAAGTTATAAGATGGTCTCAATTAAGAGTTGCTTGTAATTGGTAGTATGAAGTGAAGTAAGTAAATAACAAGAACAAAAGAAGAACAACCACAAAGCAATTAAATAAATGATATGAAGCAATTACAACACCCAAAACTAAATTATAGTTTGTTCACTATGTTTTCATCTAGTAAAAGTAAAAGTAAAAAAGTAAAAAGTATATTTTTAGATAATTAATTTTATTTTCTTTCTAATGACATAAGAAACATGTAAATCCGAATTACTATGAGTAAGTTATGAAGTTTTAAAGATATGAAGTAAATAATTGAAAAGTGAAGTAAAAATATTTTACCTCAAAGGTAACTTACTTATAGATCAAGGATTTGAGCCTCACGAAGGCTCACATGTAGTATATAAGGGGCTTTAAGAGAGGCCACAAAGCCTTAGTCTTATCCTCTTAACTACTTTCAAGGTGCTACAACCCATATGGGACTTATGCACTCCCCTTCCTACAAGGACTACATTAGCTGCTGGTCCTCCTATTTTCTACTAGAAGGACCAAAATTTTTGCAATTTTGACCTCACAATGGTGTTCGAAAACACCCAATTAGCATATGAACCTTAAGTGGCCTTCAAATCTTGCTCCATTTCTTCATAAGGGCTCCCAAAGTGGTAAAACTCATTTTTACTAAGATCTTAAAAATTATTCTAAAACTTCCTAAAAAATTCTAAATAAATTCTAAATAAATTCTAAAAATTCCATAATATTCATATAATATTAATATCCATCTGAGGCTATGTTTTCCTACCTTGGTGATTTTTGATAATAATAAAAATTACTTTAAATCTATTATAAATCCTATTTTTTATACCAATAACTAAAATGACATGAGGTTCTTTCTCATGCTTCTTCTAACTACTAACATTTATAGTTTTTATAAGTAGTAAAAATAGATAAAATACCAATATAAATATTGGTTTTAATAAATAATCTTTATTATTTAACAATGAATAAAAATACTACACCAACAAAGATAATTACCTCCAAGTCTTACTAAGACTCCATTTCCACCACTAACATTCTAATTTTATATTTCTCTAAGGATTTCTACACTACTTACTATATCTTGTGTTTTAAAGCATTCTAAATGTATATTTTTATTCTAAAATAATAAATGAGTCAATTTGATGACTCATACAAGGCGACCATCTGGGACGACTTATAAAGGAGAAGAATCTAGAACTGACTTTCCAAAATGCTATCAAATGAAAAGAAGAATTGTCTACAAAAGTGTTTTAATAACTATTCAAGACAAAAATAAGCGCTTTACTTCTAATCTAAAAGAACTAAAGTAGTTTTTGTTCTATAGGTCTAAACAAAGAAGATAAAAAAAAATTAAATCTAATCTAAGACTTAATGATTATATATAAAAAAGAAATCAAAGCGAAGAAATAAAAAAGTGACTTTTTCAGATTTTTCTTTAATACAAGAGGATTTTACTATCAACCTTCTAAGGTCAAGGTTATATCCGTTGGGTGTCAAGGTTGGTCTTTTCCTGCACTAACACTAGCTCATTACGGTAGTCCATTTTTTCCAACCGGATTCAAATTTGGGACACTTACTTGACCTCTCACCTGACCAATCTCTCTATGCCCTTTGAATGTTACTAAGACACATTCTTTCAATTCTCAATAGTAATAATAATAATAATAATATATATATATATATATATATATATATATATATATATATATATATATTCATGAAAGTATCATCAAGTACTTGTCTCCTTTAGATAGAATATCTCTAATTTTTTGATGAAGGAAATAAATTGAAAAGACTTCTTTAATTAAGTAGGGGCTTAACCATATGGCATCAAATTTTTCTAGAAAATCTAATCTCCTAGCATCTTATAAGAGAACTAACATGCCAAGCTTAAGGATTTTAACTTTATGTCTCTTATCAAAAGTAATTTTTTTTCTTGTTTGGATAGCCTCCATATATTAAGTATTCCATCTTTTGATCTCATGTAGACTTCTTAATTGCTCTAATCTATCAATTAAGGATTATTTAGTTGACAATCTTTCTTTTAAGGCAATTCAAAAGAAAGAAATTTTAAATTCAAATGGTAAAATAGCTTCTATGTCATAAACCAAGGAAAATGGAATTGCTTGGGTTGTCACTTTAAACGTTGTTCTATAAGCTCACAAGATTGTAAGGAGCTTTGTAATCCAATCTCTTTTAGATATTGTGACAATTTTTCTCAGGATATTGACCAAGATTATTTTATATTTCTCTAAAGATTTCTACACTACTTACTATATCTTGTGTTTTAAACCATTCTAAATGTATATTTTTATTCTAAAATAATAAATGAGTCCATTTAGTGACTCATACATACTAATAGAAGAAGGATAATTTATTCATTTTTAAATCAAAAAAAATAATAAATTAATATTCTTGTCAAAACTATCAAAGATATAAAATTCAAAGAAAGAAAGAACTCAATACATTCTTATATGACTTAAAAATAGTAGATATTTATTCAAAACTAATATTATATTAAAATTAGAATGGCTATTATTAAAAAATAATGAAAATGAAAAGTCTCAAAATAATACCAAAGACTAAAAAGGCATTAATAAGAATGAAAAAAAAATTACTCTTTACGCTTGTCTCTACATATACTATCTAACTAAGAACTATGTGGCAACATTCTATAAGACCTCTGACATGTGTCCAAATTATGAAATATGTGTCTAATTTATAAGACAAGTTTTTTATAAAAGCACCACATAGTTAGCTTGTTCTATAAGCTACTAATACATGCAACATATGTCTAACTTATTGGCCAAGTTTTTAATCTATTAATCAACTATAAACACATATAAAGTCAAATTCATGTCTATGAAGCTTTAAGAAGCTTTTCCATAAGATAATATCAAATCTATCTACATTTATCTTTTGCTTAACACTTCTTCTCTTGGTAAATATGTATGTCTGTGAGAGTAACTCAATATAGGTTCAACAATAAAGATGCGCACAATAGCAACTTATATAGTTAAATCAAGGATGTATTGGAAGCAACAAACATAATTTCAAAATATTTTGCCAAACATCCATACATCAAAGAATGATATGTTAAATATAAAAATTATGCAAAATATATTTTACATAACTTAGCAAAACAATGATATATTAAATATACATATTTTGCAAAATATTAGTTATGTAAAATATTAACAATAAAATCAATTTATAATATCTATTTACATGCATTGAAGATTCAAAACAAACATCATTTGCATCAAGGATTTTTTGTGATAATATAAAAATTATACAATAGATAATTATTATTTTATGGTATTTTATCATATTTTTGTAAAATAATGCAAAAGAGTTATTCACGTCACAATAATCTTAAAAATAAGATGTAAGATACTTCAAAGAGTGAAATATTACTTTCCCAAGATGATCATACTTGCATACAAATGTATTACTTTCTTTAGAAGTCTGTATCCACTTGTAGATGATATTTGTCAAAATAACTCCATAATATAACACCAATAAAACAATAAGCAAAGAGATAAGGAGCTATTATGATTTTGTTAAAATTAACAAAGGTATTATAAGATAGAAGAATATTTAAAGATTGGAGGAAATACAATGGAATAGTCAAGAATTAGTATAGTATTTAATTGGTCCCGAGTAGTAATATCACAAGATAGAATAGACTTAGGTTAGAGGTCATGTAATTTTAGCTAAATTAATAAACAATGATTTATTTTTTTGATCATTATCTATATTATGTCTAATCTTATATGATATTGTTTCATACTTGCTTATAATTCCAAAAGTTTGAATAACATAAAGTCAATTCAAAACAATTGTGACTTTATAAAGTCTTTTAATAGTCAATATAAATTTAAATTATTCAAAATTAATGTTTAAAAAATCTCTCTTTATTTTTCTCTTGAATCCCTTTTTTCAATCAACCAAAGAATCTTAGAATTATTGCAGGTGTACTATTTTGTGACTTGAGATTTAATTTCAACCTTGGTTTAGAGCTGATCCTCTATAAGTATCAATTCTTGGTTTTTTAAAGTAATTTTTGCTACAAATTACTCTTAATTTATTCCTAAAAATGCATATATTTATTTTTATTTATTTATTTATTTTTACCTCATTTATGGCTATACAAAATAAGTAAAAGTCTATTTTATAAAAATATAGAATTAACACTTATTAGTTTTATTATTTCTTTGACTATTATCTATACTTCTAAGGTAATTTGCTACAACATTTTTAATTAAGTTTTTAAATTATATATATATATATATATATATATATATATATATATATATATAGTTGTATTACAAAACAACATGTATCAAAATCGAATAATGAATAATGTACTATATATTTGGATATATTTGCTTCAATAGATAATAATCTTAAAAAGATATGTTTTTTGGAAAGACCAATAGGAAGTAAAAAACTATTTGTTTACAACATAACAACAATAATGTTGTGAAGTAATAGAAATATTGTTTTATGTGTTGTTCTTCTAAAATTGTAACATAACTTTTAAGTGGTGGACATAGTACATACTATATGTTTGAAATTTTGTTCTATCTTCACAAAGATTTTATTTGCAATGTTGTAAAGAACACATTATATAAAAATGTCCTAAGAAAGACAATTCTTATTATCTACAATGAAATACTAATGCAACATCATTATTATGTTAAAAAAATGGATAGCATTCTTTAAAACATAAATGATACAAACAAATTATTTAGCAAAATTATTATAGTCTTTGATGGAGATCTTTGCTATACTCATCTTATTATTATTAAAAGATCAAGAAAGAAGATAATTGATGCTTATTTATAACTATCAAAGTTTTTTTTTATATTACAATGTGTAAGTTGACCAAAAATATGTGTCTAAAAGATATATTCCATTAAAATCAATTACTTATTGAAGAGCTCTCAAAAATATGCATTATACATAATTTTTACTTTTGAGAGTTTTTTTATGATACAATATTTATATTTAATATATCTAAAATGATTTGTATTTTTAAATTGAAAATACATCAATAATTGTAGGTCCATTAAGAAATATAGTAATTCTTTTAGAATATATAAAAGTAAATTTGACATCAAATGATATGATTAAAAATGTATACTTGAAATTTGATGAAGATTAGAGACTTAGAGATGAACATTTCATCAACAGATTTATTTTATTTGAACAAAATTATGATGTTGATGATCTAAACATCTATATTATAAAGAATTTATTTTGAAGTTTCACATATTTATCTTAGCTCAAATATAATAGTTATAAAAGATAATACTAATAATAGTAATTATTATCCAACTAAGTATTTGAATAGCTTAAGTCTATTTGGATTGCCACCATTTAGTATAGAAGTGAAGGTGTGAGGCCAAATTTCACCACTTGATGAAACCTATGCTACACAACAAGTCGAAGAGGTAGAATTGGAGAGCTCCCAATTGGGTAATTGTTAGATTGATTTAAATCTTTATATTAAAAATTCAATTAGTTTTAGGCCTTCTAAGCAATGGTTACCAACATTAAATTAACATGTTAAATAAAATTTACTGTGCAAACACAATAAAAATGATTAACTAAGTTATTACTATTAATTGATCATAAGAATAAAAACTTAAGTTTGAATTAAAAGCAAAGTTATAAGTTAAGTTAAAAAAATCAAAGTTAAAAATTAAGATTAAAAGGTTAAATTAAAATTTAAAATTAAAAGGTTAAGTAAAAAAAGTAAGTTAAAAGTTAAGATTAAAAGTTCAGTTTAAAAGTTAAAAGTTAAAAATTAAAGTTAAAAGTTAAAGTGAGAATATTAAAGTTTAAAAGTTAAACTTAAAATTTCTTAGCCAAAAAGTGATATGTGGAGCTTACAAGTCACTGTGAAGACAATAGTAAAAATAAAGTGAGAGAGGTGAAAGCGAAGGTATCTTGACAACACTTAAGGATTGAAGGCAGAGACCCCCTTCTACTCCAAAATTTTCCAAAATTTGTAATTGGCTTCAATTTGAATGATTCTTAGCTTGTTGCAAGGCTGACTTGAAGACGCTTTTGATCCAACAATTTTCATTGCAGTCTAATGAACTAATCGTGAGAATTCCTCCTTTGAAGTTGAGTGATCCAAACTACTGCGGTGACCAACCCTCTTCACTTAGAAATTCACTAAAAATTCAAATTGTCCTAAAATTCACCAAAACTTATGCCTTTCAAAGCGCAGCTTATAAATCTTGATGCTGTCAAAATTTCAAATAAATCCAATCACCAGGCACTGAGAAATGCCTTTCCAAACTCAATTGATTCAAACTGCAAAGGCAATCGACTCCCTCAAACTCAAAAATTCACCAAAAATTCTTTCTTACTCCAAATCAAGCAAGTCTTATCTTGTTGAAAAGCTCACAACAAAATCTACAACTACTTAAAATCTAAAATTGAAAAAATAGAAATTGAGTAACTGATTGAAGAAAATCCGAGGCCTTGGACACCCTTAGGATATTTGAAAGGCCGAGGGGATATCTACCTCAATGAAACATATTTTAAAACTTAATAACCATCCTCCACAATGCAAAATCCATAAATACACAATCACAATGCAAAATCCATAAATACACAATCACAAGATTCACAATTAGAATTGAAATCTAAATAAAATTAAGATTAGGGTTTTTGCCAAACTTTGGCATGGCTCCCTCCTTCATTCAAAAGAGGAGAGAGACAGAGGGCTTGGAAAACCAAGCCTCTCTTATACAATTGAGTGGAGGCTCGTAGTAGGGTGGCTACCTCTCTACCCTTGATTTTTAAGATCCCTAATCTAGATCTACGGCCTTCATTCATCCAAGAGCCAATCTCATTATCAAGGCTGATGGCTCTTGTAAGTGGTCAAGAAAGCAATTTTTTTGTAAATCTAACTTCACTATTGTGTTCAAAACACCTTTTTAAGCTAAGATCGACTACTCACATGCCTCAATCCATGCTCAATTATAATTTTCTTGGAAGTTTTTACTTACAAGGATCTTGGCAATTTTTGTGAAATTCTTCAAAATGAGAATTTCATTGCTTCTCTTGTAATTTGAAGGAGAGGTTGTTGATCTTATTTTCTTCACTCCATTAGGTAAATCTGGTGCCACCATTGCATTAAAAAGACTCCCATTAAGCAGAAGAACCACCATGCCGCTTGAATTTGTCGAATTTTGGAGGAAAATCCAAAATTATCATTGCTAATTTCTCTAAATCTTTTAGAGAATTATAATTCCAACTCCTAAATCATGTGAATGATTATAGGTGCACTCATAGGCTTTTAGTCAACCCTTATAGTAATGACTAACAACCTCTAAATTATTAAACTAACTAAGTTGCTATTCTAATTTTCTAACTCTTATCACTTTAGTCCTAATTAACATAATTTAAGGAATTAGGCTATAATTTATACCATCACGGGTTGTAATCCTAAAAATTCTATAAAACTAAATTCCACTTATATAAATCATAATCTAACATGTTTAATTATCATAAAATAGAAAAATAACAAAAAATTAAATTTTAGAATATAATTAAGAGCTCACAGAAGGTCAATTATTATATTATGTTGTTATAAAATATTACTCTACATGAAAGACCTTGCAATAAATTATACTTGATCATGGAACAATTGGCTCATTGAGTTATAAAAGCAAAACTATTATCTAAAGATTACAAGAGACAATTGCCTTTATTTCTACAAATTACATTATATTGATCATTTGTAAAGATTCCATTCAAGTTGCAGCAAAGATAATTTTTAATATAAGTAAGATTTGAAATGACCATCATCATATATCAAAAAAATTGTTGAATTGTATAGGGATAGATCTTAAAACCATTGTATTTGTATATAGACAATTCTATGTTTTCCTTTAGCAATGCACTTCTTTGAATATAATCAAGACCATATATCTTAAAAGTTATAAAGATAAAAACTCTATTGTAAATTTAATTCATCTTAAAGTTCTTTTAACTTAATTATTTAAATAATTAAAATTAAAAATAAATAATTTTTTAAAATTACACTAAAAATATATATAATTCTATCATTATGCATGGATTTTTTTTCTTTTTTTCTTTTTTTGATTAAGATTTCTTTAATATTAGTTAATTTTTAATTAAGCAATGAAAAATTAGACTTTTATAAAAAAAATTATGGCCAATGGCATGGATTTCTATTAGTATGATATATTTATATATCTATATATAGATATATAAATATATGTTAGTTATTTAATATCCTTTGATAAATACTTTTTAATTACTTAATAATATTTGACAATACTAAGATTATTTTTAGATCATTAGTAAATTATAAAATATTACATTATTTATAAGATTATGATTTAAATATGGTATATCTATATGTATACACAAGTAGATTTTCATTTCATATAAAGACTTAAAATTATTATTTTTATTATAATTATTGATTATATAATTATTATAATTATATAATCAATAAGTGTATATGTAATTATCTATCTATATATATATATATATATATAGATGTATGTATGTATGTGTGTATTTTATTTCATTCAAAGTTTTTACCATGAATATAATTAAAATTATAATTTTTTAATATATTTTAAAGAATAAGTCTTAATTTTTTTCTTTTAATTTAATATATATGTATATATATATATATATATATATATATATCAGATAATTAATACATTCCAAGGTCTTGAGACTTTTGTAGTAAAATATCTAAATTATTAATATTATATTTTTAGTATATTTGAAGATGAATTTATTTATAGATTTTTTATTTTTTATTTTATTTTAATTTTTTAATTAAATTTCTATTTTTAATTTTTAATTTTTTTTAACTACATCATAAATCAGAATTTATTGAATGAAGATCAGAAATGATTACAGCATAATTTATATTTTTAAGAAATTATGTCAAGATTGTTTTAGCATTGTCTTTAATAGATATAAATTTTTATAGATTCGATACCAGATTTAAGTTCATCTTTGCAGCTTTTTATTCATAATTAATTCTTAAAAAACATTGAGTGATATTATACTCGTATTTGATCTAAAGAATATTTTATACTTAGATAAAAATATCAAAGGCCTTAATCTTAAAATCTCTTTATTGGTCGGAATACAAAAATATCTTTAAATTGGCTTTATACTTAGAAAAATAAGTTTAAATGAAGATATGAAGTTGAATGCAGTTTTTTTCTACATGGTATTAAAATTATTTGTCTTTGAAGTTTTTCTAAGATCCATTTCCAAGAGGAGGTTATTAAAAAAATTCAAAATTTTTGTGTCAAAAGATGCTCAAACTTACCAATAAAATAAGAAATTAAATCTTTTGCACTCCTCATAATTGTTTGAATCAAGATATGGCTTGATATTTTTCAACTTGCACCAAACAATTAATACTTAGAAATATAGAGTTAATCAAAAAATATTTAAAAATAAAAAATTTAATTAAATATAATCATTTTTGTGATTAATTTTAATTACTTTAGAATGAAATGTGTTTTTTTAATTAAATATAATTACTTTAAAATTAAATATACTTATTTTGTAGTAAAATTTAATTTTATAACTATTTATAAATAATTTGATTGTTTTAATTGGTCAAATGAATAAAAAAAGCATTTATTATTTTGTCTATAGATGTTAAATAAGACTATCTATTGACTATTAATTAATTTATTGGTTTTTTTCTTTATTTCTTAAATTATATATAATTACAACAATAAAAATTATTTATTAAATAAAATTTACTATTTATTTTTTAGCCATAAAATGTCACAATGTTTTTTTTCTTTTCTTATTATTTTTAATTAGATAGTTTTACATGTATCATCAACTGAAATAAATCTCTTAAAAGATCAATATATTCTCAGTAAAAAAGAAAAAAAATTAACACCAATTTGGTTGAAAATATAGGTTTTTATTAGATATTATTTTTTCAAAATTAAATTTTATTAAATTTCATAAATTTAACATCCTAGGATTAATACTACCAATATAAATAAACAAGTGTAAGGACTGGGACAAGGATTTGGGATAGTGGTTATTTTCATCCTTGTGTTAGTACATTTTAATAAAAATTGTTTTTACATCCTCTTAATTAAATTATTTTGTATTTATTTGATTTCATAAATCAACTTCATAAATAGGTTACGGATTAAATTTTTAAATAATTATTTTATCAAATATCAATGAAAATTGTTATGATGAGCTTAACCGTTAAATCATTGTCCCTGTACCGTGTATTTTTAAACTGTTTAAATATATATATATATATATATATATGTACATATATAGACAGTATAGATTTGAAATAATTTTAGTTTAATCACTTAAGTTATGCAAATTTTGATATCAAAAAAACATTCCAAAATTTATTCAGACAAAGTTTGTTCAACATCAAATATGACCATGCTCGGAGCTAGTTCGATGAATGACGTCTAAATTCCAAAAATAGAACTATCATCCATCCTACGATGACGCACGCGCCACGCTGTTATCCTTCAGAGGGAGTTGCACCGTTTCCCGACCACCTCCACCGCTCAACGGTCAGGAAAATCAGGGGGCACAAGCCTCCTCTCTCGAACCCAACGACCGGCGAACGGATCCACCAACTGTACGTTCCCGATTAAGTTCCCACCGAGTGGCTTCGTTCATGGCAACTTGACATCCAACGTGACGGTTGTCATCGTACGGATGAACAGTGAAACAACATTCACCATTGGATCACTCCATGGAAAGGATCGTAGCCGTAGATGCGGTCCAATGCAACGGAGAGGCCTGGTGCAGCTGATGCCGAGACATTTGCCGAATTTCTTTACAGATTTCATGGTCACGAGGAATTTTTGTTTGTTTCTAATCAGCGCACCGATTGCGAGCGGGTCTGTAGATGCTTCTGTGAGAGAACAGCGACTGACTTCACGTCATTCGGTGGAGCGAGCACTGGGAAGTGGAGCGTGTGGTTCATGTGCGGAGGAGGAGGGGAGTGAGATTGTTGGCGTGGAGGAGAGGAGAGAGGGGAGTTTGGAGAGTTGCGAGAGAGAGCCTAGAGTCATGGCGACACTCGATGTGGCCCGATCAGAGATCGCCTTCCTGGTGATGTATCTTAATAAGGCTGAGGCACGGGACAAAATTTGTCGCGCGATCCAGTATGGCTCCAAGTTCATTAGCGCGGGCGAGCCTGGGGTTGCGCAGCAGGTCGACAAGACTACTAGCTTGGCGCGTAAGGTTTTCCGTCTAGCTAAGGTGCGTTCATGAGTCTTTGCGAAATAGACCAGGATCCATGGCGGAATTCCGGTTTTGTGCGCCGTGATGACGGTTTTTTGATAATTTCTGCAGTTTCTTATTTTATTTATTATTTTGTTGTTGTTGTTGTTATAATGGCTGCTTTTTCGGGGCAATATGTTTCTAAGTGCAGCTGCTGAGTATCTTGCTTTTGAGGATCAGGAAATGTACACACTGTAATTGTTTGGAGTTAGTGATGGAATATTGGAAAAGAGATTCTTATGTATTGATGGTGTTAGAAACGACTAGAGATTGCTTTGTCAAGTAATTGAGTGATAGGAAAGGAAAAAACGCATGAATGTCTTCACTGAAGTCTAGGAAACAACGTAGTGATTACTATTAGTAGATGTGTGAGGATGGCGGACAAATGCTTGTATCATGTAAAGTGACACCATAGTTGCGAGTGGTTGCAATTTACAAGTGTAGAAGGTTTGTAAGCAGGGAAGCTTTGATTACTGTGATGCTCTGGGTTTATTTTTTGGGGGGGAACGGATTCGTTTCTTTAGAATGAATATTTTGCGGACAAGAACTCTGGGTCAGCTACACAAGTGTTTTTGGTAACAAAATCAACTGCGGAGGATGCCAGGGTTTAATTATCTTATAGGCATTGATTCAGAGCATGTGCTTTGGTTGCCATCTTCACAGACTTTGAATGAGTTGAATGCGCTTCTTGCTCCACCACCGAAAGCAACACCATTGCCGATTGTACTCCTTGGCAAGGCAAGTTTTCATAATGCAATAATAGTGTTGTGCGTTCAATTCTTGTTGTAGTGGTTAATTTTATGGTTTGAGAAATTTTTAATGATTTCAAAAATCGTGTAGTCGATCTCATCAAGTTTTTTCTGATACGAAGTTTGTTTATAGTATTAGAGGCAGTCACTAGTTTTTTGCGTTAATAATGATTGACTTTTTTTGCATTGAAAATTGGTCAGGCGAAAAATGCGTTGGTCGGAACCTTCTTGTTCCTTGATCAAATTGTGTGGGCTGGAAGAACTGGCATTTACAAGGTATGGTTTGTCCTTGTTTACTTAACACTATTCAGTCTCGTCTTGGACTCGTATGATGGTTTGTAGCATAACTGCTTATCATGTTGTCTGGTAGTGCAGGATACGGAACGCCTGAACCTCATCTCCAGGATTTCTCTCTTTTGTTGGTTGGCAGGCACTTGCTGCACAACCCTTGTTGAGGTCAGTTGCTTATCAGAACGTTCTCCAATTACCTAGGTCGAGAGAATACTTAATTTTTTATTTTTCCACTTCGACGCTGCCAGTGTTGATCGCATGGCTACAAGACCGGCAGGAATTTTTACTCTTATCAGTAACAGAAAGCATCATGTCGACGGACAAAAATATTTATGCGTCGGATAGTTTCATGCTTCTCTTTGGTGCAATTTAGAAAATTTCAAGATTATTTCATCGATTTGAAGTGCTTGCAATCCAATCACATCACAAGATTTCTGGCTTCAGGTTGCAGAAATTACTCGTTTAGGATCCACCACGAAGAAGGTAGAGAATGAGTTGAAAAAGGCACAAGGTTCCCCCAGCATTGAAGAAATGAAACTGGTAAGCTTATCGTTTCCTTAGATTTATTATAAGTGTATAAGCGTATGGTTTCCTAATTTTATAATTAGCCCATATATATTCAAGGATCGTGGCATGAAGACAGCCATGGTGGTTTTTTTTGATTTGCTGAAGTAATCATGTGGGTTTTTAGACAAAGTGTTCAGCTATACCATAATGTCAAGAGCTTTTAATCGGTCGATGTTACTTAGCTGCCATGATTTAGGACAGTAGCCTTGACATGAAGTTGACATGCAAGTTTTGGTTTTTGCTCATTAAAATGGTCTTCTCCATCTTCACCTCTACTTAGAAAGAAGATGTGAAACAAGTTGTTTGGCGTATTTTCCGGGACAGGGTTTAAGATAAATGTAAAAAAATTCAGATTTTGAAGTGCAGCATTTTGTTGGCACTACAGCAAATAAGTTCAAATTGTTTTCCAGAAATGAGATTCGAAATTTTGATTATTCTATTTTTTTAGCATTATTGCTGAGGTCATATTTTTTTGCAGAGGGAACAGCGAAAAGAAAACTTGAAGAAGTCTAGGGTAAGATCATTAAACTTAATCAAGTCAGGCATGGACATTGTGGTTGCTGTGGGGCTGCTTCAGCTGGCTCCCAAGACCATCACACCGCGCGTTACTGGGGGCCTGGGTTTCATCACCTCAGTAATATCATGCTACCAGGTACTTTCGTAAAGCGGGATTATTTGTATGAATTAGTATGTAAAGCAAACTAATCTATTGAAACCTTAGTCAGTTCTCTCCAATAATAAGAGAATCATAAACTGTTTGTGCAATGCAAGTTCATTTAAATTCTTTAGGTGCTTGTGTTCACTAGTTAGTTTCTAAGCTTTACTCGCATTGACATTATGCTCAGTAGTATTGCGCCAGCATTTCATGTTGTCATTTGTGAGATGCATCACCTGGCCATATGTTGATTATTTATTCTTTTTCATCATGGACATGCATTACCAAGTGATTTTCGCTTTTCAAGAGGATATATTTCTCTTTATTTTTGTCACTGTTATAGGTAATGAATATATCAAGTATATTTATTTAGACTGACACATCTGGCATGAATTTTCTTCTCCACAGTTGGTACCACCTCCACCAGTTAAGGCCAAGGAGGTCTGAACATGTTGAAGTTTTTCTACATGCAATTTGTCGTGGGATGATTGATCCATGTAATTTTGGGTAGCCTCTTTGTGCTATTAAGCTTATGTGATAGTTAGCAATAAACCACTAGTTGCTGATGTGACAAAGCTGCAACAGAAGCCCCGTTCGATTGTACCCGATTGAACGATGGTTCTATAAGAGATTTTCTGAGGTGATGTATGTGGATCACTCAATCTGCTACTCATATATTCTTGTCGTCACGAGTGGTGTTTGATTTGGTATCATCTTTTTATATCAAACTCGGGTGGAGGCTTCGTGGTATTTGATTTAATAGTACTACACAAGTCTTGACACTTGATAGGAGGTTTGACTCTTTTTTGGAGAAGCCCACTTAAGCTGAAAGAATTTCTGGGAGGATTCTTTTAGAGAGTTATAAGTTATTGATCTGTAAATAATGCTTTTGAAAATTTATCAACTTTGGGGAAGAAGGAAAAATGTGGTTTTCTTACAATAAATTTGAAACTTGCTCTATCATGTCTGTGCTGAAACTTGCTTTTGAGTGGGCTCTTGAATTGTGAACCAATGGTACCAAAGCACATTATTGTGTGATGTGAGTTGCATAGCCTCAATTCGTTTCATCAGGTTAGAATAATGTAAATTATGTGCTCATGGCAGGACGGTTTACTTGATAGAAACTTGCATCATTGAAAATAAGTCATGATTTGTTAAGTCATTTTGTTATATTAATATTAGCTTGACAACAAATTTTGTAGGTTGTGTAGAACTTATGTGTACAGATTGGACAAAAAAAGCATTGTAATTTCCTTCATGTATGCATTTTAATATATATATATATATATATTTATTTATTATTTCTAATGCCATCAAATTTTTGCTATTGTCACCACAACTTATTTTAATATTTTATTTGAATTAAAAAGAATTTATTTATAATTTCAAATAAATAAAATATATTAGAAATAGTAATAGTTTTTTGATTGGGATAAAAAAAACTAAAAATACATATTAAATGGATTGTGGTTGTAAGTTAACTTCACCAAAGTATTTGATAAACACTTAGTTAGTCTAAAAGCCTACTATGACTTTTATTATCTTGATCTATATCTTCATAATGGCTTTCAAAGTAATAAAATTTATTTTTATCAAATTTTTAAAAATTACTCTAAAATTTCTTTAATTTTTAAAAATAAATTCTAAAAATTAATATATTACTTTTTTAATAATGAAAATAATTTATAATTATATTTTATTATCTTAGTAAATTTTTATAGTAATAATATAAATTTAAATCAACTATAAATCCTATTTTTTATATAAATAATTAAAAAGATACGATAATCTTATTCATTCTTCTTTCAACTATTAATTAATATTTATAATTTTTTTATAAGTAATACATATAAATAGAAGACTAATATAACATTGGTTTTAATAATTAAACATTAATATTTAATAATAAGAAAAAATATTTTATCAACTAGAATAGTTGCTTTAAAGATTAATTAAGATTCTATTATTATATTTATTTTTAATAAGACTCTTGTGATTTTTAAATCCATCTAAATTATAATAAATATATAAATAATCAAAAAAATTATCTAATTCTAATATTTTTATAATTAAATAATTCAAAAATATACTTCTAATAATTCCACCAATTAAAATCTATTAGTAGGACTTATAAGGGTCGTAGTAGCAAAAATTATAATAGCATTACTAAAACTATATATATAACACATGAATTAATACACATATATTGATATTGCTATGATTCATAAATTATTATTATCTCATCCTATAAAACTAATTTAATTATAAAAGTGTAATTATTTCCAATTCTTTTAAGCTTAACTTATCTAAGTTAGGGATTTTTATAAATAATATATTAGAATTACATTATTAGATGCATATTTTGAAAAAAATAAAAAAAAATAAAAAAAAATTATTGATTGTCTTTTTTCTTATATTGCATGATTTAAGTAATAAAAAGCTATTATATATTATAAAGACTTAGACTTAAGATATATATATACATATATATATATATATAATTATCACAAATATTCATATTTACTCTAATAATTACCTATATGATTAAGTAGAAATAGATAAAAGTAGATTAATTTCATAATATCTTCTAGAAAACTTCTTAGAAGCTTTAAAGATGTTGCTTTGATTTTATATGTATTTGTAATTAATTGATAGGTTAGAAACTTGGTCAATAAGTTAGCCACATATCATACATGTTAATAGATTGTGGAACAAGTTAAATGTGTGGCATACATATAAAAAACTTACCTTATAAGTTAAGACATGTGTTTAGCAAAGTCAATACTTTTTGCACATCCTATAGAATATTGACACATAGCTCCTAATTAGAGAGTATATATGGAGACAAGAGTGAAGCCTTCTTCACTCTTGTCAACATCTTTTTAATCCTTAGTCTTATTTCAAGACTTTTTAGTCTTCTTTTCTTTGACTTTCTATTTCAATATATTACCATCTTTGATTGATTTCTTAGTCTTTTTGAGTGACACAAGAGTGTATTGAGGATTTCTTTCTTGAAGATTTATGCCCTTGATAAAAACTCATGAGAATTTTTACATTGAATTATATAATATACAAATGTATCATATCATAATTTAAGTGCTATAACTATTGGTGCTCAAGAAGTGTGTCTCATATAATGTAATGGTATGACTATATGTTGTGCTAATTGACTAGTTTGATAACTCAGCTTGTCTTGTATTGTAACATTCTTTCAATTAAATAAAAAAGATGTGAAAGTTGAAGTACATTTAAACTACTAAAATCAGTAATTTAATAACTTTTAATGAAGTTGATTAGATATTAGTACTTCTCTCTTGATCAAGTGAGAAAAATTAATTGATGAAATTTGATGAGACCATGACTTAATGCACATGTATTATTTTTGATTTTGATAGGAACTTAATTAAGATGTCAGCCCATATCTTAGTAATTCAAGGAAATTCTAGTTTTATAAGCTTATAATCGTTTTTTTTAAAAAAATGATATTTAATATTAATATATTTTGATTTCTTATAGAATCTAAGATTTTTTGCAAGAACAATGCAAGATTAATTATCATAGTATATAATATTAAAAAAATTGACTCAACAGCCAAATTTAGAGAATAAGATTTAAAGCCAAAGTAGTTTTTTGTTGTTATAGCAACAACAAAGTATTCAACTTTAGCAATTGTAATAGCAATAATAGATTGCTTCTTGTTTTGCCAAGAAAATAAAGCATATTAAATTAAAAAAATGTAGCCAAATGGTGAACTTCTTGTGTCAACATTCTGTATTCAATTTGCATTGTTATATCTATACTATGTTTTAAGTCAAAAGTAGATAAACTTTTATTTTTAAGATTTCAATTGTATATTTGTTGGATGTGACAAAACATATATTAAAATGCAATATCATAAAGACATCCTGGATTGGCTATAAATTATGTAAAGTAGTTTATATAAAAAATTAGTTCAAATTTGGTGCAAGTAAATAAATACTATAAATTATCAAATACTTGAATACAATATATTAATACCATTGCAAAAGCTTCTTCAAGAATAAGATTCTCAACTTGAAAGTGAGAATGCATTGAATTAGGTTTTTATGGAATTATATTAATCTTACATAATATATTAGAGATATATTTTTTTTAAAAGAAAATAAAAGTCTTATTTTTAGAATTAGAAAAATTTTAATTCCTAAAATATAATCAATACAATTTTTATTAGATCATAGAGAATTTTTATGCAATGACAACTTTATATGCCTAGAGATATTATAAGACAACAAAGATTAGGATAATATTGACAATGTAAAGACCAAGGAATAAGAATAAAAATAAAAAATAATTGAGGTGTGCATTAATATTGGATAAGCATTGAAAACCTTGATTGAAGAAGAAATTATCAAAGAAATCATATCATACCTGTAGTGCTTCTTTAAGTCTATATAAGAACTTTTGGACTTTGCACATTTCATATTCATTCTAAGAGAACACAAAATCTTCAGGTTGAGAAATATAAATCTCTTCATAAAAGATGCCATTAAAAAAAAACATTGGTTACATCTATTTTGTAGATATAATACTCATGAAGTAAAATGAAGGCAAATAAATTGTTAAGAGATGTCATTTTAATGATAAGACAATAAGTTTTTGAAGAATATAAATGTACTTGTTATAAGAAGCCTTAGATTGCAAGATAAGCTGTACATTTGTCTCAAGTTCTATAGGAGTTATATTTGAAATATAATAACTATTTAGAATCCATATTTTCTTTTTTTAAGATTAATCAACTAAAATCTAGGTGTTGTTATTAATTAAAAAAATATACATGGTTTTAATGGCTTAACACCATTGAGAGGCTTTTTGGCTAGAGAGAGCTTCAAAATAGAGGTAGAAGTAGTAATTTATATGAATAAAACATCGAAAAAAATATTTTTGCCATAGTATTTGGTTAATTTATATTTTACTTAAGATTTATGCATTGAAAAAGAAATTAATAGCTTTGAATATTTAGACATTGAACTTGTATATTTGAATGTTATATTAAATAGTAAATTCAAATATATTTTTAATGTTATATTAAATAGTAAATTCAAATATATTTTAATGTTGTATTAAATAGTAAATTCAAATATATTTGAATGTTATATTCAATAGTAAATTATTTAAATATATTTGAATATATTCAAATATCATATTGAATGTAATATTGAATATATTCAAATATCATATTGAATGTAATATTGAATATATTCAAATATCATATTGAATATAACATTGAATATATTCAAATATCATATTGAATATAACATTGAATATATTCAAATATCATATTGAATATAACATTGAATATATTCAAATATCATATTGAATATATTTAAATATATTCAAATATCATATTGAATGTAACATATTGAATAACATATTAAAAATATATATGTATAATAATATATTTAATGTTACATTCAATATGATATTTGAATATATTTAAATATATTCAAATACATGTATATATCTTATTCAATTAAACCATTCAATATGATATTTGAATTCAATTAAACCATTCAAATATATACATATATATCTTTTTGAATTCAAACAATCATGATTTGTTAAGATTTTGGTAAAATGGTATTAAAAAGGCACTCATCATAAATAAAGATTATAGTTGCTTTACTGATATTTTAGGCTATTAAAAATAATTTTTTTGGAAAGACAAGATAAACAAAGGACATATTTGAAGAATGAGGATTGATTTGAATTAAGTTTTGGAAGTATTGAGCAAAAACGAAAAACTTTATAATTGTTGTTATTACCAAAATAGAATGGTTTTTGGATCAAGAAGAACTTATTAATCTTAGAACAAAGTTTAGATTAGTAACATATGCTAACTTACATGTGAATCTAAATATTACAATTTTGAGATGGATGGTGTAGAAATTATTGCTGAAAATAGATAAAATGTATCATTAGCTATAAAAGTAGTGACATGCAACTTTTGAGTTCCTTTGTGTTGTATTTTTGTTCTACATTCAAGGACTTCATGGCTTGCTTTCTTGCAATAATGACAAATAATAGGTGAAATAATATGTTGTTTGGACCGGTTGAAAGGTTTATGATTTATTGATGAATTACTTTCATGAAACCTTTGTGTTTTGCTTGATGATGGTTTTGACGAAATTTTCTTTAATGTAAAAAGCACTTGTTTTATTGGAATCAATTTTAGAACTGTTTATGGCATGTTGTTGAAGTTTATTTGAAATGAGTTTTAAAAAGTGAGGTAGACTATGCCACCTTGTGTGATAACAAAGGCACTCCATGAATCTGGTAGTGCCTAGAGAAGTAACATGACTTGTTTATCATCAAATTTACAGCCTATAATAACGGCTGCTTGCAAAATTGATTGACAATTTTCAAAAAAGCCAACAACGTCTTCAATATTGGACACGATCAAATGACTTAATTGGTTGTACAAATTTATATGAGATTCTGTGTTTGAGCGTTGGTAGAGTTGTTTAAGTTTTTTCCATTCTGCTTTTGAGGTAGTAAGGGATTTTAGCAAAACAAACAGGATAAACTGCTTTTCTTGGCAATGGAGAAAAATGTCTAAGCGTGCCTTGGAATCCTTCAATTTCCGGCCAGCCAGACCAGCAACATCGCTATCAACAAGAGCGATTTCTGAACCATCAACCACGCTCCTGAGCTTGGAGCGGACTAATAGCATTTCTACCTTATCCATGAGAGATTACACAGTGGTTTATATAGTATACAGATGTGCTGTTTCATGATTTAAGTGCTATAGCTACTTGTACCAAGTAGGTGTGTCTCGTCTAATGTAATGGTGTGCTGACAAGTTTGATGACTCGATTGTGTTGTGTCGTAACATAGGACTCCAAGTAGAAGATGTAAGACGAAAACCTTCTCTCCTGACACAGGTACTGGTCTTCCAGTTTAACTGAATAAACTTGAAAGCCAGGATTCTTCCATTTCTTCCATCATGTCTGTGTCCATCGAGTTCCTGGCTATCCCGGTTGGGATGGCATTTTCTTCAACAGAGACCAGCTTCAGAAGTTCCATTTCCATCTGTGCAATCTTGAGCCTCCCACTCAAGTTTGTAAATGGTCCACTTGTGCAATCCATCACATCATCGTCCCCTGCAGTAACAGGGACGTGTGCTGTGCTTGTATCATCTGCAAGGAGAAGCTTCCGCAGTGCACCGAATCTGTCAAACTCCTCACCTGCACCATCACACTCTAATTCCATGTACTTCCTTTTCGAGGACCACATTCTCAACGATGATCTACCGCCGCCGCAGTCCTCGTTGAACGAATCGAAACTAGTGAATGATGGAAACAAGTCCTGTGGAGACTTCGGTGGTGTTGTGGAATAGTTTTGAAAACAGAATTCGTTATCTGTCTCAATGGGTGGGATCACACGAATTTGGTATTTTTCATCAACCAACTCCTTGGAGTTGGTTAATCCCCCATGATATGCGGGCGACTCCACCGCATCCATGTCAACCTCTTTGTCTTCTGTGAAAGCCAAGGGAGGGGCAGAGTATTTCAACGTTCGATCAAACAGTGCTCCAGGACGTCCCAGATCTTGTAAAAGCCCATCCACGATCTCCACAGCGGCCGGCGTCATCTTTTTGGCAGAATCGAGCGGCACTAACATTGACTCCATGTCGACGAACTTCGAATCCTCCCGAGACACGCTCGTAGCGGTACTTTCTACCTCTGGGGCACCCAACCCCGAGGGTGTTCGCACCCGCCTAGTGCTGGACTTGTTCGAATGCGATAAATTCCTTTCTAATGGAATTAAGCATTCCGGATTTATCTTGAGGTTGGAAATCATGTTCGAGTATTTCCTAGCTTGGCTTTGAACAAAGTCCTTTGACGGCCTCAAAAAGGGGCGCGTAGGAAGGTATTTCTCGGGGTACAAGTAGTAGTAGGGGTCCTTCCCGATGAGGTGAAGAGATAGGTCATAGGCCCGCATGGCTTTGTCCGGGGAGTCGAACGTCCCAACCCAGATCTTGTCTGATGAGCCAGGCGGCCGTATCTCTACTCTGTAACCCCTCACTCGACCCTTTGGTTCGCGTATGCCGCAAGGCTTAATTTGCCGCTTTACGCCTTTGTATTCGATGGCAAATAGCCTGCATACACAGAACACAAAGTCACTCTTGTAAGTTTTTTCTGAATTTGCAAGCGCCCTTTCCGACCAAGCATTCCCGAGCTCAACACTTCGCTCACACTCACATCGAAATTAGGCATGAGATGGTATGGAGCAATACTTACATGGGTGTCTGGGTTGGTGCCATAGTTAAAAATTGAGTTTCACCCTTAAAAATCGATCGCCTTTCCTGAAAAATTGTAGTGGAAAACAATATCAGTACATTTGACATTGAAGACATTGTTCAAATGAAGCTAGCTACTCGAATGTAATTCATGTCATCCACTATTGCTTCAACAAATTGTGAAAAATCTAATGTGTCTGGCAGCTACAAGAACAAGAATCTGATTGAACTGATCATTCCCGCTGTAGAAAATCCATTCCAAATGCAAAACAGAATGCAACCCAATTGAGACTTCACCTCGCCAAAAATCTCCGCGGATCTCAAACTCCAATTTATGGCTTCAATACACACACACACGCTCTCTCTCACTCTCTCCCCCCACTTTCCAAGTTCAAAACAAAATGCCCCACTCCGTAATCAATCCTAGCTCAACGTGAACTAGACCTTCCTGCTCTTCTACACCAGCACCGCCACGCCCCTCTCGCCTCCACATCCAACCCCCAACATAAACTCGCTCATTCAAAAACGCAATCTTCCCGTATTCCATATACCGACCAGTCACGAAGCGCGACTTCCAACCTAATTATCCTTTCAAACAGCAAGTGAAACCGTCGGGGACGATCCTGTAAGACCCACGAACTATAACAAGTGAAGCGTGAGAGGGGAAGAAGAGGTGACGAAACTGATCGTACAGAAGGCACAAAGGCAGTTCTAAAGGACGAAGGTGCACAGGCAGTCCCCTAAGCAAGAGCTGTGACGACGCTGCAGACAGTTTGACTTCGTGGACCCCACACCCCTCCTCGTAGACAATACTCCCCTCCTTACAGACACTCCCACAAATACTTCCAATTTGGGGAGTCTGTACATGGTGCGGTGCAGATCATCTCTCTCCGTGGGAGAGCCACCCACAGCTTCCCGACCCCACCGCCACCATGCACCACCGCAAACCGCGTTTAAAGGGGCCAGGAGCGTCACTGCCCTCGTGGACTACAGTACACTTCGCAGGATGCTCTCCGATTGGCTGACGTCACCGCCAGGTGTCATTGTCATGGCGGAGATGTCGCCAACAGAAAAGTGTATTTCAACCGACAGCCTGTGGAACTGGTCAAACTTTGTCCACGTAGCTTTCTGGATGAAAAATAAATATTACTCAGTTCTGTGCTCATTCATTCACGAATGCGATCATCCATCCGAGAGAATTCGTTCATTCGTTAGTGTGGATTCTGTCTCAGGGATGATGTGGAATGCTTGCATTTGAAGTAAATTTGGTAGATTCTCACGTCTTGGGTATTGCAATAGATCACAGAAGCAGTGAAAGGCATCATATATATATATATATATATATATATATCATTGGGCCTTGTTCACTTGTGTACATATATATAAATTGATGTTACAAGCACACCTAATATTGCTATGTGTACATCCAAAATACGTGGAAGGTTGTGATTGGTGGAGTGGTATAATGTGAATCCTACCACTTGACACAAGTGTGGGGGTGTAGAAAGCGATAGCCTTCCTCTACTAGTCTTGCTAACCAGTTAGTGGGTAGGATCAAGGGACGTTGCTTCCCCCAAAAAATTGAATCTATCGGAGTTTTCAACAATGTTATCACGAGTTTCTTCGTATCCGACACACTCAAAATCAATAAACACGACAACAATTTGATCACAATATTTTGGTTCTTGATGACAAGGTTGGCAACATGATCTTTCATCAATGTATTTGGAACAACTTTTAATTTTGTCTTTGAAGATAGCATGGAATTCATCTATTCTAAAATGGAAGTGCTACTACAATCTAGCTTCATAGAAGAAATTGACCACTAAAAAGCTACCATGCTCTCTTGCATAGTTGAGGCACTACTCTTGAATTGAAGTGCTATGCAACATGCTACAATATATGTGATTTTGACTTATAGATGGACCTGCTACAATGTCAAAGTCACAAATTTTAAAGAAAGAAATCCTCAATATACTATTGTGTTATTCAAAAGAACTAAAAAATCACTCAAAGATGGTATAGTATTAAACTATAATGATTATTGCCAAAAATAAAAAAACTAGAAAGTCTTAAAACAAGACTAAAGACTAAAAAAGCATTGACAAGAGTCAAGAAGGCTTCATTCTTGCCTCCATATATACTCTTAACTAGGAATTATGTAGCGATATCATATAGGACCTTCAAAATATGTTGACTTTGGAAGACATGTATCTTAACTTGTAAGGCAAGTATTCTATATGTACACCATATAGTTAGCTTATTTTACAAGCTATTAACATGTGGTTACCTGTTGACTAATTTTCTAACCTATCAATCAACTACAAATACATGTAAAGTAAAACAATGTCTATAAAGCTTCTAAAAAGCTTCTCTAAAAAATATTATAAAATAAATCTACTTTTACTTACTTCTATTTAATCATATAGGTAAATATTAGAGTAAATATATATGTCTATGATATTACCTCTCCTTCTAAAGACGAGTTCTAGTAAGAGCAATCATCATATGTTGAAGAAATCGAAGATGTGGCGAATTGTATTTGTCATATACTCTAATCTTTGTTCTTTTCAAAGATGGTTGATAGGTTCTCTTAGCCATCAATAGTGTTTTATACCAAGGTAAAAAGACAACTCTATTATTTCATTGATGTTAATGCTTTTGTAATTTTCTTCAAATAAAATATTTAGAATACTATCAAGAATTGTTCCAACCTCTAATAAAATCACCAAATATTGGAAATCTCTTCCAAGGTTGTACTATCAAATATGTTGTATTTTGCCATATATTCAAAGAAAGACCTGTTGTTCTTAAGGATCTTCATCTCAATTACACTGTCTTAAAAGTTGTAACAATCACATTATTTTGTTCGATTAATCAACAAGTGGTAGCTCTTGAGTTGAATCTGCTAGTTATTGATTCTCCATCTATTTAACGTCATAAATGTATAAAAGTACTGTTAAAGTAAATGGAGGATAAGATAGAAGGTAAAAGATATTATCTTAGATAAGTTGATAATGGTCAAAGGGTAGCAAAAGGATGAAGGAAAGTTACCAAGGTGGCGGCTAGGATTTTAAGAGGCGACTAGGATTTAAAGTGGCAACTAGGGTTATAGGTGGTGGCTAAGATTATAGGTGGTGGCTAGGATTTAAATTTGTGGCTATATTAAGAAGAATTTAGGGTTCAATTGGATGAAAGTAAGATGAATATTAGCCAAAATGGACATAATCTCTACCTATAAGTAAAAGGTGTTGGAAGTGAGAGGCATCTCATTTCCCACTTCTCTTGTGTCTAACCTTGCTGATTTCTACTTACTTGTATTTTGCTTATTGTGTTTCTTCAATAGCTTATGGGCCTACATATACTTTATTATGCTATTCAAGTAAATTGAAGTCATTTGCTGGTTGTTATTCTTGTGTGGAATAGATCTTATGGTGTTTACTAATATTAGAGATTATATGATCTAATCTGGTATTTTGACTTGTGGAGGTTCTGATTTGGGCCTTATAGATCTCTTATATCAGTTTGAAGGTTCTTAACTCTTAGGATTGAGTGATTAAGACCTTATACAAAGACCTTGATAGTGTCTTTGATTTTGTGGTGAGAAAGTTAGTTTTATGAGTTGAAGAACTAGATAGTGAGGTTGATTGGAGTTCACATACTTGTTAGAAGCTTCAAAAGTTGATTTGAGAGTGTTTGGAGTGAAAAAACATTCATTTATTCACAAGAGGGCATTTTGAGATTTTACTAGTACAAAATTGTTTTAGTGATTTTAAGCACATAGAGACTTTTTTTCTTGATATTTTTTGATAGACCTCTTCTAAGACATGGCTTCAAGTGAGGGTGAAGGTTTGAGAGTGATTGAGAAGTTTAGAGGTGACAATTTCTACCATTGGAAGGTCAAAATGGAGCTTTTGTTGGAATCTTTGGACCTTTGGAACATTGTAGATGAAAGTGAAGAGCCTCCAAGCACGCATGCTGATGCTAAAGAGAGGAAGGACTTCACAAGAAGGCTTTTGGCATGATTGCCACTAATTTGGATGAAGCCAACTTTTTTCACATCATCTCTTGCAAAGGACCAGCAGAAGCATAGAAGACTCTTTGCAACATATATGAGAGCAAGAACTTGTCTAATATCATCTTTACAAGGAGGAAATTCTTCACTTGTAAGATGGAAGAAGGTGAAGACCTCATGGCTCATATCAACAAGGTAAAGGCCCTTGATCATCAACTTGCTATTATTGACAAGCCTTTAGAAGAGAGTGATATTATCATGACCTTGCTTATGAGCCTTCTCGAGTTCTACAACTACCTCATTATGGCATTGGAATCCATCAAAGTAAAAGAACTCGCAATGGATTATGTGACGACAAGACTCGCCCATGAAGTGACCAAGAGAAAAGAAAAAGAGCCCCAAAGTGAAGATTTGGCTCTCTTTTCAAGGCAAGGCAAGGGAAATCATCCTAATCAACATGATAATGTAAGAATTTGCTTCATTTGTAGAAAACTAGGTCACTTTGTTCCAAATTGCTACAAGGCTAAGAAAAGAGATAGAGAAAGTACAAATAATGCTCGTGATGAATATGGAGGTGATGATTATACATTCATGGCAAGTGAAGGCACTTCCATGGCTGCCATGTCCAAGTGGATCATTGATTCCGGTGCCACCAAGCACATGATTCCATACAAGTGTTCATTTGATACTTATGAAGAGATTTCAATAGCAAATATCCTCATGGGAGACAATGGCATAGTATAAGCTATTGGAATGGGCTCTATTGTTATAGAGATTGTTGTGAAAGGCCAAACCAAGAGATCAGATTGAAGAACGTCTTACATGTGCCAAAGATGAAGAAAAACCTCCTCTCGATGAATAAACTTGTTTCACATGGTTGTAAAGTGTAATTTGATTAGAATGGATGTTTTGTAAAGACATTGAAAAGAGATCATTCTTTAAAGGGCTTTAGAGATGGCAACCTCTACTTCATCAAGTGTAAGAAGGTGAATGAAGTTGAAGTGACAACATTTGTTGAATTTCTTCAAGATGAAGACAAGTTTGATATTTGGCATCGATGCCTTAGTCATTTGAATGTCAAGAGTATGAAGGAGCTCCAATCCATGGTAAGTGGCTTAGATCTTGGTCATATAAGCCACAATGCTATGATACTTTCTTTTGAAGGTTGTATTCAAGGCAAACAATAAAGGGCCTCATTTCCAATTGCACTTGCAACATGTGCAACCAAGTTATTAGAGATTGTTCATTCTGATGTTTGTGGACCTTTGAGGATGCGATCAATAGAAGGTACAAGGTATTTTGTCACATTCATTGATGATTTTTCAAAGAAAGTATAGATTTTTATCCTCAAAGCAAAGAGTGAGTATTTCATAAGGTTTAAGGAGTTTAAGGCATTTGTGGAGAAGCAATGTATATGCAAAATCAAGGTATTACATACAGACAATGGAAGTGAGTATATGTCAAAGTAATTCAATGATTTTTTAAAATTACATGGTATTGCAAGACAAACCTCCATTCTTTACACTCCACAATAAAATGGAATTATTGAAAGAGTAAATCGGACCATTGTAGAGATGGCAAGGAGTATGCTTCATGCACAACACCTTGGACATGAATTTTGGGTAGAAGTAGTGGTGAATGCAGTACACACAAAAAATAGGTGTCCTAGAAGTGCACTTACATGAATGATGCCGGAAGAAGCTTGGAGTAGGAAAAAACCTTGTATTTCTCACATGAAGACCTTTGGATACATAGCATATGCAAAGATATCAAATTGTATGAGATCAAAATTTGATGCAAAAGATACAAAATGTGTGTTTGTTGGATATTATGAAGGTACAAAGGCTTATAGGCTCATGTGTTTGGAGACTAAAAAGATCATCAAAAGCCGTGATGTTGAGTTTTTGGAGCACAAGAGTGCTTGTGAGCACTTGGAGATGTATCCAAGTGGGAGTAATGGTGTGTTTGTGGACACATCTTCAAATTTAGCAAAGAAGGAAGTAGACAAAGACAATGATGGTTGTAAAGGTGGAAATGAAGATGAAGAAGCAAAGAAGGTGGAGAAGAAGGCCTCTACAATTGCTAAGACCAGCAATGAAGAGCATGAAGATGTTGATGATGATGGTGATGGAGATTATGAAACTTTGAGTGAGAAAAGACAATCTTCAAAAGAAAAGAAGGTTGGAGGTAACCATGGAGTACAATAAGTTGAGTCTTCTTCAAATGAAAGGAGATATCCTTTGAGAGATAGAAAACAACATGGTGAATGGTAGAAGGACCATATTTTTCCTCAAGTAAGTAAAGAACATGTCAATATTGCACTTCTCGTTGATCCATTGAGTTTATGTGATATAATGAATTCCACGGATGCTATGAAGTAGGAGAATGTCATGGAAGAAGAATACAAATCACTCATGGACAATGGAACATGGGAATTGATTCAACTTCCACCAAATCGAGCTTCAATTGGTTGTAAGTGGGTATTTAGAACCAAAAGGGATGCAATAGGCAATATTATGAAGTATAAGGCAAGATTGGTTGCCAAAGGCTGCTTACAAGTTGCTGGTGTTGATTTCAATGAGACATTTGCTTCTGTGGCCAAATTCACCACTATTAGAATCATTCTGGTAATTGAGGCAGCAATGGACTTGGAGATGTACCAAATGAATGTGAAGACAGCTTTCTTGAATGGAGAATTGAAAGAAGACATCTACATGGATCAACCTCAAGGATTTGTTGAAGAAGGCAAACAACACCTTGCGTGTAAGTTGAAGAAATCCTTGTATGGGCTTAAGCAATCATCAAGGGCATGGTACCAATGTATCGACACCTTTTTTGTGAATGAAGGATTTGTGAAGAGTGAAGGTGATCATTCCATGTATGTGATGCAATTAAAAGCCTTCTTGCTAATTGTTATTCCTTATGTTGATGATTTGATCATTTTGACCAATATTTTGAAAAAGATAGATTGATTGAAGGCAAAGTTAGCAAAAGAATTTGAAATGAGTGATTTGAAAGAGCTCCACTATTGCTTAGGAGTGGAATTTGTGAGAGATCGAGCTAAGAAGATCATTACATTGAGTCAAAAAAAGTACATTGAAGAAGTGTTGAAATGGTTCAACATGGAAGAGTGCAAGTCCATTAGAACACCTTTGGAGGCAAATTTGAAGTTGATGAAGCTCACTGATGAGGAATTTGCTGAAGTTGAAGAAAAAATGAAAGATGTTCTATACAAGGCAACAATAGACTTACTTATATATGCAATGGTTGGTACAAGGGTGGATCTTGCATATGCGGTGAGTGTTGTGAGTCAACACATATCAAAGGCTGGACCAATTCATTGGGCAACCATTAAAAAAATCTTGAGGTACTTAAAAGGCACTTTGAACTTCAAATTAAGTCTCGAAGGTAATAGTATTACATTGCATGGATATTGTGATGTAGATTGGACTGGAGATGCAAATGATAGAAGATCAACAATAGGATATGTATTCTTTGTTGGAGTGGGAGTAATTTCATGGAATTGTAAGAGACAACTAACAATTGCAAGGTCTATAATGGAGGCAGAATACATGGCAATAAGTCATGGTGCAATTGAGGCAATATGACTAAGACAAGTTTTAGAAGACATTGGACTCGTGTAATTGGAAGCAACTGCAATGAAGTGTGGCAATCAAAGATGTCTTGCTTTTACCAAGAATCCAAAGCATCATTTAAGGATAAAGCGCATTGACATTCAACATTACTTCATAAGGGAGAAGATTGAGATGGGAGTAATTGACATGAAGTATTGTGCAACAGAAGACATGCTTGCTGATTTACTCACAAAAGTATTGGTGAAGGATAGACATTACAAATTGACAAAGGGATTAGGTTTATTAGCCTTTGACCAATAGCAAAGTGGGAGTATTAAAATAAATGGAGGATAAGTTAGAAGATAAAAGATATTATCTTAGATAAATTGTTAATGGTCAAAGGGCAGCAAAAGGATGAAGGAAAGTTATCAAGGTGGCCGCTAGGATTTTAAGTGGCAGCTAAGGTTATAGGTAGCAGCTAGGGTTTAAAGTGGTGGCTAGGGTTATAAGAAGTGGCTAGGATTTAAAGTGGGGGCTAGGTTAAGAGGAACCTAGGATTTAGTTGGATGAAAGTAAGATGAATATTAGCCAAAATAGATGTAACCTTTACCTATAAGTAAAAGGTATTGGAAGTGAGAGGCATCTCATTCCTCACTTCTCTTGTAACTAACCTTGCTGATTTCTACTTACTTGTGTCTTGCTTATTGTGTTTTTTCAAGAAGTATCAAACAAGAATAGAAGATAAAATGCTATCTTTCCTAGATCTTTTTTCTTTTATAATAAAGATATATTTTTCTTCACTTTGATTTTGATAGATGTTGTCAATAAAAATCTTGATGTTTTTTATTATATTTATAAGATTCTTTATTGACTCCTATGTGTATTTACTAATATCATATCTATACTAATAAACAAGATATTTTAACTTATTTTGGTATTACCTTGAATCTAACACTTCTTCTATTTAAAAATCTTCATTATTATCCACTTCTATGGAAGGAAGTGGCATTTGTCTTCTTTTTGAGATATTCATTGACTTATTTGGTTCAAAAATAGATACATGGAATATAAGATGGATCTTCATAAACTCCAATAGATTTAATCAATAAGCAACATGATTGACTTCTTCACTAATAGGAAAAGGTCCAAGCCTACAATATTCCAACTTGTCACAAGGACGAGTAGTCTTGATATTACAATAAAGTAGCCATATATTATCACATATATTAAATTATAGTTTTTCTTTGCGATAAGCATCCATATTAATTATTTTTTATTATAATTATTTTTTTATCTATGCCTTCATATTATATAAGTAATAGGATATAGATAAAATAATTATATAGATAGTTAAAACCATGGAAGTTTTTAGAATTGGAATTAGGTTAGTGAATTAGATAAGATCTACCATAGAATATTCTAAAAAGAATTTAGGGCAATTATTTAGGTGGAGTCTACCATGGAACCTTTTAGAAAAGAAATTTAAGACAGTTATTTAGGCAGAGCCTACTACCTAAGAATATTTTAGAAAGTCTAGGATAGTAGGATAAGATATAAATAGGACTAGCCAGGTTCTTTTGGGGCATCTGGTTAAGTATGGCTTTAGACTCTTTCTCTTAGTAAAATTTGGTTTTGCATCTTTTTATTCAGTTCAATTTTGTTCTATTTCTATTTGCTTAATTTTGTCTTTTATGTCTTATTCTGTTTAGTTCTATTCAATTTTATTATGGTTTTTTTTGTCTTATTTTGTAATGAGGCTTTATGTTGTTGTAGATTTGAAGGATCTTAGATTTTGAAGATAGTTTAGTCCTATTTTATTAGTACCAAAGTAAGTGTTAGACTATTTACTTTTGGTAGTATGTAAATAGTCATCATCTAGTGGAAGGTCAATTACTGTAGTCATATTAGGTACTGTATTGAAGCTACCATGAGCTACTCTTCAAAAGTCAATTAGGAGGTGAAAAGACAGTACAATATTAGAATCTAGTAGAAAAATTTCAACATGGAAGGTATGGCAGAGGAATTCCAGATGGAAGCTCAAATATAACATCTCTTTGGCTAAATAGCTAGTTTGCAAAGACAAATAAAAGCCTTGAAGACAAAAGAGTCAACATGTACTAGGTTGAAATTGAGTAAGCATAATACATACTCTAAGACTTGAAAACAAGAAGATGTATGTCAATGGCTCTTTAATATGCGACAATACCTCCAACTATCTAGAGCAAATACAATTGAAGGAATTATATATGTAATCAGCTATTTGAGAGATGTGGCAGCTATTTGGTAGCAACATTAAGTTCAAATCTATGAAATTCAAGGTGGATTTTGTGATTGAGAGGAATTTAAGACCAAGTTTAGAAATCAATTTTGGCCTATCAATGCGGAAAAGATAGCATGCGATCAATTGATAAATTTTACACAAACTAGGTCATTGCAAGATTATGTCTTTCAATTCAAGTTCCTATATTTCTAAATTGGTGATATTTCAAAGGCAGAGATGATGGATCAATTCCTACGAGGTTTGAAACCTGAAGTTCAATGAGAGGTGAAGCTAAAGGATCTACAAACATTCAAAGAGGCAATCCTAAAACATGCAAAAAGGATTGTGTTTCTATTGTAGGGAGCCACACCATCAAATTGGAGGTTATCCAAAATATCAAAATTCAAGCACCAACAAGACAAGGTAAGTTTACAATCTCAAAACTCATGAAGTCAAAAATGAGACAAAGCAAGAAAATGGGACTTTCCAATAAAGGTACCAAGGGCCAATATTAGGAATAGCTATTGTTTCTTTGACAACTATAAAAACAGCCAACTAATGCATCCAATAGGACTACTAAGAGGACAATCATATTGAGTGCTTGTAGATTGTGGCTCTATAGAAAATTACATCTCAACTGAAATTGTTGACCAATTTAGAATTAAAACTAAGATAATTAAGGGAGAAAGTATATATCTTGCAGATGATCAAGAGAACGTATTGAGTGAGACATGTGAAGAAAAAACCTTGAGATTGACAGACATTTATGTCTTAAGAAAGAAAGATTCAAGGTGATAGAGATAAAGTATGATGTTATCCTTGGTATACTATAGCTAAAGATGGAAAATAAGCAAGTTGATTTGATAGCAAGGAATTTTTTTTTAAACGTAGAGGATGCAAGATGACTCTTTGCATCTCTACATCAAGTAAAGAGGAAAGGCAAACTACAATCAAAGACTTACTTATAGAAATGACTCTTATGAAGAAGCAAATATAATATGAGCAACCAGTATATATGGTGGTTCCAAATCTAGTATCAATAGTAGGAAAGATAGCTAAAAGAATAGAATGGATAGAGCAACTCATAAGAAAATATCATGATGTCTTTTTAATTGACCTACCTAGTGGCGTACCTCTTGATTAAGGTTCCTTCTTTCAAATAGAACTATTGCTTGGAGCCAAAATAATAAGTTCATCAATTTATCGCCTGATATCAAAAGAACTTAAAGAACTACAAAAAACATCAGATGAACTTTTGGAGAAAGGCCTCATTTGAGAAAGTACATCACTATAGGAAGCATCTATACTTTTTGCACCCAAGAAAGATGGTGGATTTGGTCTTAGCATCGACTATCAAGGCCTTAATAAGTAGACTATCAAAAATACATATCTACTTCTATACTTGGATAATCTTCTTGATCAACTTTCAGATACAATCATCTTTAATAAATTGGATCTTTGGAGTAGCTATTGATAAATACTTATTGCAAGAGAGGATGTGAAAAAGATGATATTTTGTATACACTATAGATATTTCAAATAGCTAATTTTATCTTTTGGCCTAATCAATGGTCCAATCTCTTTCATAGATTAGATAAAAAAAATTGTTTCAAGATTTTTTGGATAAGTATGTAATTGGCTTCATTGATGATATCCTTATATATAATAAAATCTTTGAAAAGTGTGAGTCCCAGATTATGTTTCAAGATTAAATTTTATATTTTTTCTCGTATTTTGTAATAATTGAATAAGTTAGATCATGTTTTATATAATTAAAATCTAGTTTTGTAGAATTTTGAGGATTATAACCTTTAATGGTACAAATCTTAATCTAATTCTTTAAATTGGATTAATTAGGACCAAAATCATAGACTTTAGAAAATTAGAATAGTAAGTTAATTAATTTTAGTAATTTAGAAATTATAGTCATTTCTATAAGAATTGATTAAAAGCCTATGAATTCACTTACAATCATCTCATAAGATTTAGAGTGAATTAAAATCATAAGTTTCTAAAAAGGATTCTAGTAAAAATTAGCAAGGGCAATTTAATGTTTTTCTCTTCATTCAACAAATTCAAGCAACAAGATGGCTTTTCTAATTAATGAAAGCCTTCCAAATGCAATGGCGGCATTGGATTTGCCTCATGGAGTGAAGAAAACAAGATCAGCACCTCTCCACCAAATTATAAGTGGAGCCATGAAGATATCATTTTTGAAGGAATTCTCAATAATTGCCAAAACTCTTGGAGGTAAAAAGTTCATAAAAATTGCATATGAATGTGGATTGGCACAGATGAGTAGTTAATCTTAGCATAGAAAGGTGTTTTAAACACAATGGTGAAGTTAGATTTACAAAAAAATGTTTTTTTGACCACTTACAAGAGCCATCAGTCTTAGTGACAGGATTAGCTTGGATGAATGAAGGCCATAGATCTACATTAGGGATCTTAGAGATCAAGGGTGGAGATGTGGCCACCCTCCCACAATAGTATAAGAGTGGCTTGTTTTTCCAAGTCCTCTCTCTCTCTTTTTTGATGAAAGGCAAAGCGATGCCAAATCTTGGCCTAAAACCCTAATTCCAATTTCATTTTGGATCCTAATGCTCATTGTGCACCTTGTGAATGTGTGATCATAGATTTTGTGTTGTGGGTGGTGCTTGTTGTGGTTTAGAAGGCACTCCCTTAGAATTAGTGGTTTCCAAATACTTCCATAGTTAAGTGGGTTTGAAGGGCTTCAGATTTTTTCCAATCAGTCTTTGGTCCTTTTAATTTTTGTAGTGAGTTTTTTTTAGCACATACCTCTTACTGTCAGATTTCCAACGAGCTCAAGCTTGCTCAATTTGGAGCTAAAACAAATTTTTGTGAATTTTTGAGTGCAAGGGGGTTGGCTGCCTTGGCAGTTTGGGTCACCAGTCTTTGAAAAGACATTTCTCAGTGCCCTTTACTTAAAGCATTCTGAAATTTTAAGAATAAGAGCACATACAAGTTAAGCTTCCAATGGCATAAGTTTAATTACGTTTGAAGCAGATCCAAATTTTTGGAGCATTTTGGAGTGAAGGGTGGTAAGCTGCCGTGGCGGTCTCAGTTATTCAACTTTGAAGGAGCATTGCGCATGCCTTGGGTATTGGATTGCCACACAGTTTCTTAGAGCAGAAGCGTCTCTAAGTTAGGTTTCCAACCAAGCAAAAATCATCAGAATTGAAGCTGATAAGAATGGTTGGCGAATTTTGGAGTAGAAGGGAGTTGCTGCCCTAAATTCTTGGTCGTTATTAAGGTGCCTTTTCTTCATCCCTCTTAGTTTTTATTTTTTCCTTTATTTTTACAGTAACTCGTAACTTCTATATGTAAACTTTGAACTTTAATTTTAACTTATTACTTTTAACTTTTACTTTTTAATTTTTACTTTTTACTTAATCGATAACTTTATTTTTTATTTTCAATTTGTTAAAACTTAAACTTTTAATTTTTACTTAAGATTTTACCTTTACTATGGATTAATAATAATAACTTAATTAATTACTCTTACCACCAATTATTTGAGAAGTAATAATTTATATATTTAAAAATAATAATAATAAATAAAATAATAAATAAAAATAAAATAAAATAAAAAACCTAATAAAAAAGAAAGAAAAGAAAAAAATATTTATTTAAAAATAAATTATATAATTAGAATTAAAAGAAGGAATTATTTTGCATGAAGTTTAATGAGTGAATTATCATTGTGAATGTGAATAATAATTAGAAGATTTGATTAATAACTTGGTGTTATGACAATAACAACTAATGATTGGATTAAAATTTGAATAATGGCCTTACTTTTAAATTCACCTAGTCAAGTCACTTTTTATGAACTAAAACAAACTTCCAACTAGTGGAGGTTTATTTGAGTTCACAAAAAGCATGAACAACACCTACAAGAAGTGTTGTATTGGCTACTAGATAGTCGCTTCTATTGTAAGCAATTAAAATGTAAACTTTGGAAGTCAGAAGTTACCTTTTTGGAGCATGTGATGTCTTCCAAAGGTATGCACATGGATCAAGATAAGGTGAAAGCACTGGAAGATTGGCCAACTTCTAAAGTTGTTAGATATTATTGCCATTTTGTTTGGTGATTTGAACACATTGTTGTCTCATTGACAAAGCTATTAGAGAAGGATGCTTCATTTGAATATAAACTAGAGTAGCAAAATGCCTTTAATAAGTTGAAAGAGACACACTTTATTCTTCTAATATTACAATCATATAATCCTAATCTTCTTTGTATACTTGACATTAATATTATTAACTTTCCTATTAGAGCGGTCCCTCAACAAAACTTTGGTAGGAGACTTCAACATGTGGCATATATATCACACAAGTTTAGAAGGCCAAAGCGCAATTACTTTGCACGTGATCAAGAATAATTAGCAATTATACATACCACAAAGGTGTGACGACACTATCTATTGAAGAAGCCAATGGTTATTTGGATTGACCGTCGATCCTTGCTACATGATTTACATTTGAAAAATATAAAATTGTACTATTATCATTGAAAAGAATAGTTGCACCTTTTTAATATCCAGCTTAAGTATAAGGAAGGGAGACAACATACTGTGCTAGACAACTTATCACAAAATCTAGACTTGAAGGACAATTTGGGAGACAAAGCAAAAGTTGCTACCATTAGTAGTGTCATTATAGATTTAACCAAAGAGGCAAAATAGAAAGAAGCAGTGTATCAGGATGCTTATTTCAAGATGGTTAGTGATTGGCTGAAGGTGGGCTATATACAATTTTAAGATTACACTCTTAGTACTGGCTTGCTTTGTTTCAAGAAGCGAATTTATATATCTAACAATGCTAAATTCCAGATGTGCATGCTTCAAGAAGAATATGAAATCCCAATATTTAGACATCTAGGATGAGAGAAGACTTTAGAACCAATCTCAAGGATATGGTTTTAGGTAGGTTTGGATCGTGATGCTTGAGCCTTTGTATACTCTTGTGATTTATGTCAACATAATAAAATACACAACGCTGTCATATTATAGTTGCTTATAGTATATAAAAATTAATTTAAAAAATATATAATGTTTGTAAGTCTTGATGTGGATTAGACTGGTTAATAAGTAAATTTAAAAAGAGTTGATATAAGAAACTTTTTTTGGAAGTTTATCTATTTTGATTATAATATTTATATTATATAAGATTTAGATATTTAGTATAAAACTTAAAAGAAGGTTGAAATCTAAAGATGAAAATATAAACTATTAGGAGACTTATTGTCACGGCCATAATCATGTAAGCTAATAATTACATATACGAATAAGTAGAAATAAGTAAAAGTAGGTAAAAGTAAGTTAATTCTATAATATTTAATATGGAAGCTTCTTAGAAGCTTCTTAGAGACTGATTTGACTTCATAGGTGTCTTTAATTGACTTTTTGGATTAGAAACGTGGTCAACAAGTTGGCCATGTGCCACACATATTGTTAGCTTGAAGATCAAGCTAACTATATGGCCCACACATAGAAAAACTTGCCTTGTAAGTCAAAGCATGTGTCCTACAAAGTCAATACATATTGGAGGTCCTATAGAATGTTGCCACGTAGCCCCTAGTTAGATAGTATATATAGAGACAAGAGTGAAGGCTTCTTCACTCTTGTCAACTCCTTTCTTGCTTCTAGTCTAGTTTCAAGGGTCTCTAGTTTTCTTGTCTTTTGGCAATAGCCATTCCATTTCTATTTCAATATAAATACTTGTTTATATATATTTTGTTACCTCTCTTTGAGTAAAGGCTCACTTGTCTGAATTGTTTTTTCATCGATTTCTTGTCCTTGACAAATTGACAAGAGTACACCTACAATATCAGAGCTTTGTCCAATCTTGATTAAGAGTAGATTATCCCTTTTTCTTGATAAGATACAAGCATATTAGAAGTTGCGGATTACCTTCTTCTAAATTGATATTGTCCTTATCATTTTCTTTGTCGTCAAGTCCTTTCTTCTATTTCTCTTGAGCGATATTAGACATCTTCTGTCTTCTAAGTGTTATCATGGCAGAACATCTCGAAATGAAGAGTGCAATGGCACAAATGCAAGAGCAATTGAGGGAGTTAATGCTTTTGATGCATCAACTCTATTTACCACCACAAGGAACAACTAGATTGGCAGTAAGTGAAGATATAGAAATGGTTGGAGTTGCTTCAACATCTGCACCAAACCATGTCCTTTCTCTTATGGTGGAACGCCCTTCAAATGTTAGAGAACCAAGAATTGCGCTATTCGAGAAGTTTGATGGCACCAGATCCAAGTTTTGAGGATTTATCAATCAAGTGTAACTTGTAATTGAACTTCAACCCCAAAGCTATCCAACTCTAAGATCACAAGTTAGATTCATTGGTACGCTTCTTTTAGGTTCAGCACTATCGTGATTTTCATCTTTTCTTGAACGACAAGATCCAATATTGGATAATCTAGAGGCTTTTTTGGCGGAGTTTCGATCCATATATGGAGAACATGATGTAATTCATGTTGCAACCAATAAGATCCGTATTTTACGACAAGACAATCGATCAGTAACGTTATATGCTTCATAATTTTGACAACGTGCAACTGATATCAAGTGGGATGATGCTGCACTTATTAGCCAATTTCTCTACAGATTACAATATGAGGTAAAAAAATTAATGCTCAACTTACCTGATCCTCAAACATTGAGTCAAGCAATTGACTTTGCTGTGAAGTGTGACAATTGCCTTTTTGAATTTCGATCTGAGAACCGTACAAGTGGACCTCAATATTACTATAATTCAATGGCAATACCAACACCTCTTCAACACATACATTCGGAAGTAGAGGATATGCAAATTGATGTAGTACGTTTCAAACCTCTTACTGAATAAGAAAAGACTCGTCATCGTCAAGAAGGATTATGTTTATATTGTGGAGAATCAAAGCACACTACTCAACATTGTCCAAAGAAACAATGCCATCACAAAATGAGGAGTATGGCTGTGAAAGAAGACAATATGTCAGAAAACGAGTTTGTCCAGCTACAATAGGAACCATGCGGCTGGAACCTTGCACAAGATCTAGTAAAGGTCCTATTTTCTCCTCAGAGCCCTCTCCTTGTTTTACATTAAATGTTATTTTAGGACCTAAACATTACAAAGTCTCTTCCTTGTTAGATTCAAGAGCCTCAGCGTATTTTTTAGATGAAGAATTTACTAAAAGACATAGCATATTTTTAGTAAAGGAAACTAAACCTGTTCATGTAGAAGTCATAGATAGTCGTCCATTGTCTTCTGGAGATATTACTCACAAAACCCTTCCTATAGAAGTAATAATCAATAGTCATTATAGTTTTGTAGTATTTAATATTATTAGATCTCTTTTTAATCCATTCATTTTAGGTTTATCGTGATTAGAAAAATACAACCCTCAAATAGACTGGATTTCTCGAACTCTTACTTTTTCTAAAAGTATAACTAATAGTGTAGTTAATCAAGTAGAGAGTCATAAGTCCAGTTCAATTAAACCCGCATTTATAGGTACAAAAGCTTTTTTGCATGCTACTATGAAAGAATCATCATACATTATTTATGCTACACCCGTTTCTACTGGTGAAAAGACTTCAAGTAGCATTCCAAGCCAATATTAAGAATTTCAAGATGTATTTGAAAAAAAAAATGTGGATACACTCCCGGAATATCGTCCCTATGATTGCTCAATCGACCTTCAAGAAGGAGCACAACCTCCATTTGGACCAATCTATAGTTTATCACAAAATGAGTTGGCTGAACTCAAGGAGTATATTGAAGAAAATCTAGCCAAGAATTTCATACGCCATTCTAAATCTCCAACAGGAGCTCCAATTCTATTTGTGAAGAAAAAAGATGGATCATTGCAGATGTGTGTTGATTATTGAGGACTCAAAAAGATTACCATCAAAAACAGGTATCCACTACCTTTAATATCTAGACTTCTTGATCAGCTGAATCAAGCTAAGATCTATAAAAAAATAGATCTTCGGAGAGCATACAATCTAATACGCATGAAAGAAGGAGATGAATGGAAGACTACGTTTCGAACTAGGTATGGACATTTTGAATACAACGTCATGCCTTTTGGACTTACAAATGCACCAGTAGGTTTTCAACATCTAATGAATGATGTTTTTCGAGAGTTTTTGGACGATTTTGTGGTCTGTTATGTAGAAGACATCTTGTTCTATTTTAAGAATTTAGAAGAATATGAACTTCATGTTAGTCGTGTGTTACAAAAATTAAGAGATGCAGGACTCTATGCCAAGATAAAAAAAGTGTGTATTCTACACTACTTAAGTCGATTTCTTAGGTTACATCATTTCAAATGATGAACTTATGATGGATCTTAAGAAAGTTCAAACTATTATAGATTGAAAGATCCCAAAAATGGTTAGAGATGTCTAATGTTTTTTAGGATTTGCCAACTACTATCGGATCTTCATCAAAGACTTCTCTCGAATTGCAGCTCCACTTATACATTTGACTTGTAAAGACAAACTCCAATGGAATCAAGAAGCGGAAGTTGCTTTTGAATCTTTAAAGAAAGCGTTTGTTTCTGCATCAATCTTGTATCGTTTTGATTTTTTCAAAGCATTCTTTATGAAAACAGATGTATCGGACTTTGCTCTGGGTGCGGTTTTATCACAAATGGGAACAGATGACAAACTTCATCCAATAGCCTTTCATTCAAGAAAATTCTCAGCAGCAGAAATCAATTATGAAATCTACGACAAAGAACTTGTTGTAATTGTGGATTCTTTTCAAGAATGGCATCATTATCTAGAAGGTGCTTCTAGTCCAGTCATTGTGTATACAGATCACAAGAACCTCGAATATTTTATGTTAGCACGCATATTAAATCATCGCCAAGCTCGTTGGAGCATGTCTTTATCAAGATTTGAGTTCATCATCACTTATCGGCCAAGAAAACAACAAGGTTTATCCAATACCTTATCTAGACGTTCTTATCTTGTACCAAAAGAAGGAGATGCAGCTTTTGAGCAACAAAGAACGGTTCTCTTGAAGCCGGAGCAATTTCATCTTCGAGCAATAAAATCAACATTGACTGTTGATTTAACTTTTCTTAAGCAAGTCCAGTTAAGTATGTCTTTAGACCCTCTTGTTCATGATATCAAGAACAATTCTTCTAAATCTCATGATCTATCTAAATTTGAATTTAAGAACAATCTATTCTATTTCGAAGGATGCCTATATGTTCCAGAAGGCGAAGCACATTTACGTATTCTTCAAGCTCGTCACGACTTCCCAGCAGCAGGACATTTTAGATATAATAAGACTTTGGAGCTGATATCTAGGGATTTTTGGTGGCCTCAAATGTGGAAAGCAGTTAAAGATTTTGTACAATCATGTGATGTTTGCTCAAGATCAAAAACTCCTCGTCATCAACCTTTTGGACTTCTTCAGCCATTATCCATTCCAGACCAACCATGGTCTTCTGTTTCTATAGACTTCATCACGGATCTTCTAATCTCAGATTCTTATGACTCTATATTCGTGATAGTAGATCGTTTTACCAAGATGGCACATTTTATACCATATACAAAATCTATCACAGGTGAAGAAACAGCTAAGCTCTTTCTTGACAATATCTATTGCTATCATCGATTATCCAAGGATATTATATCAGATAGGAGAACTCAATTTGTATCAAGATTTTGGCAAACTCTTTTCAAGATTCTTAAAGTGGATATAAAACTATCTTCCGCATTCCATCCTCAAACTGATGGACAAATGGAGCATGTTAATCAAGTTTTGGAGTAATATTTAAGATGTACCATTAATTACCAACAAAATGATTGGACAACTCTTTTGCCATTGGCAGAGTTTGCTTATAATAAGACGGTACATTCTTCTACAAAACAAACACCTTTTTTTGCTAATTATGGTTATCATCCACGACTTGATACTTTTGACTTTTCAAAAGTTGATAATCTTGTTGCGAAAGTTTTGGCAATTCATTTATCAGAGCTACATGCAACGATGAAGGCGCAGTTAAAAGATGCTCAAGAACAACAAAAGATCAATGCGGATGTCTATCAAAAGGAACAACCATCATTCATCTTGGGTGATAAGGTATGGCTACTTCATCGCAATATCAAGACCACTCGTCCTTGTGACAAGTTGGACTATCGAAGGTTGGGACCATTTTCTATTTCTGCACAAATCAATCCAGTTGCATATCCTTTACATCTACCGGAATCAATGAAAATCCATCCAGTATTCCACGTGTCTCTTCTTAAACCAAACAAGACAATGGACATACCAAGAAGACGATAAGCTCCACTTCCTCCTATAGAAGTGGACAATAATGAAGAGTTTGAAGTAGAAGAAGTCCTAGATTCAAGGCGACGCTGAAATAAATTAGAATATCTTGTCCATTGGCACGGATATGGTATTAGTGAACGCACATGGAAGCCAATAAAAAATTTTGTAAATGCAGCGAAGGCGGTGGAGGCTTTTCATCGACGACATCCATCAAAATCAAGATGAAAACCTTCTTTATAAAAGAAACAACATCTAGGCAAGATCACAATCTACTTTCAATTCTTGTTCGTAGCTTCGTTGTAGTAGTGATGCTCAAGAGATAGAGAACCAACAACCAGCGGATTCAACTCAAGAACCTTCATTTGTTGATCTGCCGGATGAGACATTATGATTGTCACAACCTTCAAGACGATGTAATCGAGATGAAGATCTTCAAGAACGACATGTTCTTCCTCGAATAGATGGCGAGATACAACGCGTTTGGTATCACGATTTGAGAAGGGACTCCCGATGTTTGGTGATTTTGCTAGAGATAGGAACAACTCCTGATGGTGTTCCAAATATTCTATTCGAAAGAAGTTATGAAGGCCTCAACAATGATCAAATAACTGGGTCGTCTTCCCGCCCTGGTATGGAACACTACCGATGGTTAAGAGGTCCTAACAATCATCTTCGAAGAGAACAAAGATCAAAGTATGTAGCAAATACAATTCGTCGCATCATAGATTTTCTCAACATATGATGACCACTCCTCGTGGAACTCGTCTCTAGAAGGGAGGGGTAATGTCACGACCATAATCATGTAAGCTAATAATTACATATATAAATAGGTAGAAGTAAGTAAAAGTAGGTAAAAGTTAGTTAATTCTATAATATTTAATATGGAAGCTTCTTAAAAGCTTCTTAGACGCTGCTTTGACTTCATAGGTGTCTTTAATTGACTTTTTGGATTAGAAATGTGGTCAACAAGTTGGCCATGTGCCACACATGTTGTTAGCTTGAAGATCAAGCTAACTATGTGGCCCACACGTAGAAAAACTTACCTTGTAAGTCAAGGCATGTGTCCTACAAAATCAACACATATTGGAGGTCCTATAGAATGTCGCCACGTAGCCCCTAGTTAGATAGTATATATAGAGACAAGAGTGAAGGCTTCTTCACTCTTGTCAACTCCTTTCTTGCTTCCAATCTAGTTTCAAGGGTCTCTAGTTTTCTTGTCTTTTGGCAATAGCCATTCCAGTTTCTATTTCAATATATATACTTGTTTATATATATTTTGTTACCTCTCTTTGAGTGAAGGTTCACTTGTCTAAATTGTTTTTTCATCGAGTTCTTGTCCTTGACACTTATTGAGAAGAATGAAAGTAAGGTATGATTCGATGAAAGTAAGAGGTAAAGATCTTCATCCCTATTGATTGAATGTCATGTCCAATGGACTTCCAGGAGGTTGCCTGAGGCCTTATTAGGAATTAGGATTTTTCTTCCAAGGTCATTTGAGCTTTGGAGGCTAAAGTCAAAAAGTTTAGATTTTTGAATATGATTCAAGTGCAAATTTTGTGTGATTTAGAATTTCTATGAAGGAATTATAGGCACTCAAAATTAAGGTGTCAATTTCATATCTACTATCATTCTTTGAGGCATAACATATGGTTATGGAGAGCAACAAAGAATTGACAATTGGGATTGGAGAGAACACTTTCTTGACTATACTTTTCATATATTGTTTGATGAGTTCTAAATCTAGATGAAGGAGTTATAAGGTGTTAAAAACAAAACATGTAATTCAAAGATAGTAAGTGAGTTGTTTTGTTGATAGTAATGATTAGAGCCATATCTTGAGTTTTGAATGAATTTTTAGCTAAAAATTTCTATAAGTATGTGTTATTAGATTAAAAAGCTATAGATAAAAGTTTTATAGTATTTGAATATTCAGTTTATGAGATATTAAGAAAATTGAATGCAAGTGTATGTAAGTAAGGATTTGAAGCTATTATTAGGATTTTAGTAATATCTTAAGATCCGTAATAAATTTGTAGTTAAAATTTGTTTTAATAGTTATTGAAAGTATATTAGTACTTCTTATAAAATTTTAATTTATTTGAATGGTTAAATTGTGAGATATGAATTATTGAAGTTCAGAAAAAAAATTCCATAAGGATATATAAAGTTTTAAGATATTTTATCATATATTTGGATTTGTTTTTGTACTTAGGCTTATGTTTTGATGTAATTGTCCTAAAAGGAAAAATATTATATATATAAACTCAAAAATTTAATATCTTAGATTTGATTGAGCATTTAGTAGCAGCCAGAAGCCCAATATTTTCTTAAGGTAAATTCTTTCGATCTCAACAATACAGCATCTCCTAGACTATTGCAGCCAATTATGCTGCTTACAGTATATTGGAAGTAGGTGACTATGGATCTCATTATGTGTTTGCTATAGATGCGTCATAATCATATTGCGGTTGTCGTCTTTGTAGATCAATTCTTGAAGCAACTTTATTTGGGTGCAATCTGCTTGGATATCGATATTGTAATGCTTGCATGAGTCTTCTTTGATACTATCTTTTATCACCATGGATTATCTTGTGTCTTCATTTTAGATTGAGATCCATGATTCTTAAGAAGTTTTTGATAAGCCTTATTTAAGCTATTAGGTACAGGACTTGGAATGTCTACAATCTTCCATCTCCAAATAGATAGGCAAACAGAGCATGCAAATCAAACTTTAGAGGATATGGTATAGGCATTTGTAGTGATTCATCATAATGATTAGAATCAATACTTCACGCCCTTGGAGTTTGCTTACAAAGGTAGTATTTAAGCAAGTACAAGTCATTCACCATTTTTTTTTTAATACTATTCAACATCTAATTATGTTAACAACTCTCCATTGTCCCATCGACACCAACAATCTAACAACATAGGAATTTATATAACGGCTTACAATAGCCTTACAAAAGGCATGACATTACCTCTTTACTATTCAGAAATCGAAAGAAGTAGTATATAGATAACCATCAGCAACACAAGACCTTTTGGGAGGGTGATTAAGTGTTAATCTCAAATGCCAATTTGTCACTTATTAGATCAATTCAAATTCATAAACTAGCACCTTTTCAAGAACATGAATTAGAAGATGATGCATAAACCAATGAAATCCGTATCAAAGAAAAAGTGACAAAATAGAAATAAAAAAGTACGTATATTAAAAAAAAACTGGAATGGCTTATTGCCAAAAGACAAGGTTTTGCCAAAAGACCACATAGTTATCTTGTTCTTCAAGCTATTAATATATATGGTACATGGCCAACTTATTGACTATGTTTCTAATCTAAAAAGTCAACTAAAGACATCTATAAAGTCAAAATAGTGTCTATGAAGTTTCTAAAAAGCTTCTATAGAAGATATTATGGAATTAACCTCTTTTATCTACTATTATCTAAATCATATAAGTAATTATTGGTTTATATATGTATGTTCATGACATTCTCCCTCATTCTAGGAATGAGTTCTATGAAGAGCAGTCTTCATATATTGAAGAAATCTAAGATACGACAAATTATATTTGTCACATACTCCGATCTTTGCTTTCTTGAAGATAGTTGATAGGCCTTCTCAACCATCGATAGTATCCCATATCAGGGCAGAAAAATGACCTTGTTATTTGATCATTGTTGAGGCCTTCATAACTTCTTTCAAGTGGTACATATCTTATTATTGGTATATCCACTGTCTTGTATGGTTCAAGAAGAGACATGTGGAATACTAGATGGATTTTTATTGACTCCGATAGGTATAAACAATATGAAACTAAATTGACTTGTGTAGAAATAGAAAATGGTCTAAGCCTACAATAGTCCAAGTTATTACAAAGATGAATAGTCTTGATATTGCAACAAAGTAACTATACCTTATCACCCACATTGTCGGGGTAGAGAGAGTTTGTCTCAAGAAAGGAATAGGTTATTGGTTGCCACTAATTGCTCAATCAAGTCTTGAAATAAGAAAGACCAAGTTAATATATATATATATATATATATATATATATATATATATATATATATATTTTTAATAAAAATTAAACCAAATATATAAGTCTTAAGTTCTCAAAAACATCCAAAATATGATAAAACCTCTAAATCCTTAAATATCCTTATGGAGTATTATTCTTGAACTTCAAAAACTCATATCTTTCAATTGAACTATTCAATCAAACTTAAATTTTACATGAAGTAATAATATACTTCTAAAAACTATTACAAAAAATTTCAATCACAAATTCATTACGAAACTTAAGATATCACTAAAATCCTAACAGTAGCTTCAAACCTTAGTTTTATATACTTATAAGTAATTTTCTTTATATCTCACAAAATAAGTACTCAAATGCTACAAAATTTATATATATAACTTCTTAACACAATAATCTATCTTTTTTAAAAGATTTGAGCTAAAAATTCATCTAAAAACTCAAGATATGGCTCCAACCATTACTATGAACAAAATCACTTACTTACTACCTTTGATTTGAATGTGCTGACTTTAACTTTCTATAACTTCTTCATTCAAACTCCAAATTCATTAAAAAATATATTAAAAGTGTAGTTAAAGAAGTGTTATCTCCAATTCTAGTTGCCGATCCTTTTTTTCTCTTTGTAAACGTATATTATGTCCCAAAGTGTGACAATAGGTATGAAATAAAGATCTTAATTTTGAGCACCAATAACTCCTTCATAAAAACTCCAAATCATACAAAATTTGCATCCAATCCATACCTAAAAACCTGAACTTGCTGACCTTAGCCTCTAAAGCTCAAGTGACTTCAAAAGATAAATCCTAATCCTTAATAAGGCCTCGGGTAGCTTCCTTAAAGCCCATTAGGCATGGCCTTCGACCTATAGGAATGAAGATTTCCATTCCTTGCCTACATCCAACCATGTCTTATTTTCATCCCTCCCAATAAGCCTCCTACTAGTTAAGAATTTCATCTTTAAGTTCTAATTCCCTCTCAAGGCTTCATACTAAATATTTAAGTCTTATAATTTTTTTAAATCCTATAATCAAAATAGATAAAACTTTAAATAAAGTTTTTTATATCAACTCTCTTTAAATTAATCTATTAACCATTCTAACATATACCAAGACTTATCAACATATTATATGTCCAAAATAATTTTTAGATATTATAAGCAATTATAGTATGACAACGTGGAATAATAGTTGTTATTTTTTATGGACATCTATATTGATCTTTTGTTGTTCTTGAGCTTCTTTTAACTGTGCCTTCATTGTTGCATATAACTTTGACAAATTATTTACTAAATCTTCTCTTGAAAGATTATTAGCTTCTAAGAAATCAAAAGTATCAAATCATGGATGATAACCATAATTGGCAAAAAAAAGGTGTTTGTTTTGTAAAAGAATGTACTGTATTATTATAAGCAAACTTTGCCAATGGCAAAAGAGTTGTTCAATCATTTTATTGATAGTTAATGGTATATCTTAAATACTACTCCAAAACTTGATTAACATGCTCTATTTGTCCATCAGTTTGAAGATGGAATACAAAAGATAGTTTTATATCTATTTTTAGAATCTTGAAAAGAGTCTACTAAAATCTTGATACAAAATAAGTTCTCCTATCAAATATAATATCCTTGGATAATCCATGATAGCGATAGATATTGTTAAGAAAGAGTTTAACTATTTCTTTATATGTGATAGATTTTGTACATGATACAAAATATGTCATCTTGGTAAAATGATCTATTATCACGAATATAGAGTCACAAGAACCTGAGATTAGAAGATCTATGATGAATTCTATAGAAACAGAAGACCATGGTTGTTCTGGAATGAATAATGGTTGAAGAATTCTGTAAGATCGATGATGGGAAGTTTTTCATCTTAAACAAACATCGCATGATTGAACAAAGTCTTTTACACCTTTTCACATTTGTGGCCACCAAAACTATTTAGATATAAGTTCTAAAGTCTTATTGTATCTAAAATGTTCTACTGTTGGAAAGTTGTGACATGCTTGAAGAACTCGTAATTGTGCTTCTTTTTTTCAAACATATAATTGATCTTCAAAATAGAGTAGGTTATTTTTGTACTCAAACTTAGAAGTATCTTAGGGCTTAGAAGAAGGATTCTTGATATTGTCAATAAGAGGATCAAAAGACATACTTGATTGGATATGTTTCATAAGGGTTGAATCAATAGTCAATATTGATTTCATTATTCAAAGATAAAAATGCTCTGGCTTCAAGAAAATTCTTTTTTGTTAATCAAAAGAGATATTTTCTTCTTTTGGTGCAACATAAGAACGTCTAGAAAGGGAGTCTCATAAATCTTGTTGTTTTGTAAGTTGATATGTGATCTTGAAATCAAATCTTGATAAATACATCCTCCAATGGGCTTGGCAACGATTCAAAACTTGTGTTGACATGAAATACTTGAAATTCTTATGGCTCGTACATATGGTGACTAGATCAGAAGTCCCTTCTAGATGATGATGCTATTTTTGAAATGAATCCACGATTATAAGAAGTTGTTTGTCGTAGATTTCATAGTTAATCTTAGCTGCTAAAATTTTTTTGGAATGAAAAGCTACTAGGTGAAATTTATTATCTGTTTCCATTTGTGATAATATAGCACTCAAAGCAAAGTTTAATGCATTTGTTTCCATAAAAAATGCCTTAAAAAAATCAACGCGATACAAGATTAGTGCAAAAATAAAAGATGACTTGAAAGCTTTGAAAGATGCTTAAGCTTCTTTACTCCACTCAAGTTTATCTTTGCAAGTTAAACGTGTAAGTGAGGCTGCAATTCGAGAAAAGTCTTTGATGAAGATCTGATAATAGTTGGCATAGTCCAAAAAGCATTAAACATCTCTTAACATTTTTAGAATCTTTCAATCCATAATAGTTTGAACTTTCTTAAGATCCATCATAAGTCCATCATTTCAAATGATGTATCCTAAGAAGTCGACTTAAGTAGTGTAGAATACATACTTTTATAACTTGGCATAGAATCATACATCTTTTAATTTTTGTAATACACAACAAATATAAAATTCATATTTATTTGTATTCTTAGAATAGACTAAGATATCATCCAAATAATAGAAAAAAAAAACCATCCAAAAACTCTCAAAAGACACCATTCATTAAATGTTGAAAAGCTACCAATGTATTTATAAGTCCAAAAGGTATGATATTGTATTCAAAATTTCCATACCTAATTTGAAACACAGTCTTCTATTCACTTCCTTCTTTAATATATACTAGATTGTATGATCCTCAAAGATCTATTTTTGTATAGATCATATCTTGATTCAATTGATCAAGAAGTCCAGATATTAAACGTAAAAGATACTTATTCTTAATGGTGATCTTGTTGAATCTTCGATAATCAATACACATTTGCAATGATCCATCTTTTTTCTTCACAAATAAGATTAAAGCTCTTGTTGGTAATTTGGAATGGCATATTTAATTATTGCCTAGATTCTCTTTAATATATTCATTGAGTTCAATTAATTTATTTTGTCATAAATTATAGATTGGTCCAAATGGTTGTTGTGCTCTATTTTGAAGGTCAATTGAACAGTCATAGGAATAATATTCTAAAATAGTATCTATATTCTTCTTCTCAAATACATCTTAAAACTCTTGATATTGGCTTGGAATGCTACTTGAAGTCTTCGCATCATTAGAAATAGGTGTGGCGTAAATGACAAAAGATGATCATTTTTTTGCAGCATGCAAGAAAGCTCTTAGATGTTAGTGTTAAACATGAAAGAAGTGTACTATTAAATCTAACTTGTGATCCTTAAAATATATAGCTTTGAGGTTGAAGTTCAATCATAAGTTATACTTGATTAATAAATCTTCAAAATTTGAATCTTTTACCATCAAACTTCTCGGACAAATCAATTCTTGGTTCTCTAACACTTGAAGGATGTTCCATCGTGAGTAGAAGGACATGATTTGGTGAAAATGTTGAAGTAGCTCTAATCATCTCTATATCCTCATTTCTTGCCATTCTTGTTGATCTTTATAGTGGTAAGCTAAATTGATGCATCGCAAGCATCAACTCTCTCAATTACTCTTGCATTTGTACCATTGCACTCTTCATTTCAACAAGCTCTGCCATAATAATACTCAAAAAAATATCTAATACTATTCAAGATAAATAGAAGAAAGGGCTTGAGGATAAAGAAAATACTAAAAAAAATATAAATTTAGAAAAAGATAATCTACAACTTCTAATATGCTTATGTCTTATCTTGAAAAAGAGGTAATCTACTCTTAATTAAATTAAGACAAAGCTCTTATATTGTAAGTGTACTCTTGTCAAACTGTCAAAGATATGAACTGGAAGATGATGTATAAACCAATGAAATCCGTATCAAAGAAAAAGTGACAAAATAGAAATAAAGAAGTATATATATTAAAAAAAAAATAGAACAGTGTTGTACTATAAATGCTTACAATATGTAAAAATTAGTTAAAACATATTATATGTTAATAAATCTAGATGTGTGTTAGAGTGGCTAATAGATTAAATTAAAAAGAGTTAGTATAAGAAACTTTACTTTGTTTCTTTACTTGTTTTGATTTTGACATTAAAAAAAATATATATATATAAGACCTAAATTTTTAGTATGAAGCCTTGGGAGAAGGTAGAAGCCTAAGGATGAAAATAGTAGGAGGCTAATTGGGAGAGATGAAAGCAAGGCATGGTCAAATGAAGGCAAGGAATAGAGAACTTCATTCCTATTGGTCGAATACCATGCCCAATGGGCTTTAAGAAGGCTGCCCGCGACCTTAACAAAGGTTTTGGTGACTTCAAAGAAAGTATTGAGAGATTAAAAGCTAGGTTTGTAAAGCTTAGGATTTGGAATACAATTTGTGTATAAAAATTAGAAGATTTGGAGTTAGGGTGAAGACGTTATAGCTATTTGAAGTTAAGGTATTAATTTAAGATATACCATTACTCTTTTGAAGATACGAGGAGTTGTAGAATAGCTTTTGAAGATTGAAAGGTGTGAATGGAACGGCGATTTTAAATCCTACATTTTTTATAAAAGAATTATTACTTTTAGAGTTTATGTGAAGGAATTATAAGGAATTGAAGGTGACACTTCCAAATCAAAGATAGTAAGTAAGTGGTTTTGTTTATAGTAATGGTTGGAGCCATAACTTGAGTTTTTGAATAAATTTTTGACTTTAAATTTTTGGAAAATTTAACATTTTGTGTTAAGAAGCTATACATATAAATTTTGTGGCATTTGAGCTTATATTTTGTGAGATATAAAGAAAATTGCACATAGATGTATAAGGATAAGGATAAGGATTTGAAGCGAGTGTTAGGATTTTCAAGATATCTCAAGATCCGCAATAAATTTGCGGTTGAAATTTGTTAAAAAAATTAATAAGAATATATCAGTATCTCAAGTAAAATTTGAGTTTGTTTGGACGGTCGGATTAGGAGATATGAATTGTTGAAGTTTTGACAATTTTTTACATAAGAATATACAAGGTTTTAAAGGATTTATCATATTTTGGATGTTGTTGGTTACTTGAGGCTTGTATATTTGGTATAATTGCTAAAAAAAAAAATTATATGTAAACTTAGGGCTTTCCTTATTTTGAAGCTTGATTGAATGATTAGTGACAACCAGAAGCCCATCATTTTCTTGAAGCAAATTCTTTCTACCCCGACAACGATTTATTGTGAAAAGACAAGAAAACTTGAGTCTCTTGAAATTAGACTAGAAAAAAAAAAGAAATTGACAAGAGTGAAGAGAGATTCACTTTTGACTATATATATATACTATCTAACTAAGAGCTATTTGGTAATGTTCTATAGGACCTCTAATATGTATTGACTTTATAAGACACATGCCTTAGCTTAGAAGACAAGTTTTCTATGTGTGGACCACATAATAAGCTTGTTCTTCAAACTATCAACATGTGTGACACATGGCTAACTTGTTGACTACATTTTTAACCTAAAAAATTAATTAAAGACACTTATAAAGTCAAAGCAATGTCTATGAAGCTTCTAGGAAGCTTTTATAGAAGATATTATAGAATTGACTTACTTTTACGTACTATTATCTAAATCATATAAGTAGTTATTGATTTACATGTGTATGTCCATGACACATCTTGATAGCTTGGACCTTTTGATGTTTCTACAGTGATTTTTGGTATCGCATACTACCTTGAGCTTTCGTGACATATTTGAATCCATTTAGTCTTCTATATTTTGTAACTAAAGAAATTTCATATCGAGTCAAAATACTTTCCGAATCGACATCAACTACCAATACTACTAGTTGTAATTGATGACTAAGAAGAATATGAAGTGGACAATATTTTGGAGCATTGCTACCTTCATCGTGGTAGTGGACATCCACAATTTTAATACAAAGTACTTTAGAAAGGTTATCATATTCATGATGCAATGTTGGAATCTGCACAAAACTTCACTCATTACTAAGAGATATTTTGGAAATACCATCGAGAGTAAAACCAGGACGTTTTGCATTAGTGGAAGAAAATTAATTGTAATAGGATATATATAAGATAATTATATAGATAATTAAAACCATAGAAATTTATAGAATTGGAGTTAGGTTAGTGGACTAGGTAGGACCGATTTTAGGACATTCTAGAAAGAATTTAGGAAAGTTATTTAAATAAGATCTACCATAGAACCTTCTAAAAGAAAAGTTTAAGGTGGTTATTTAGGTGGGATCTACCACCTAAGAACATTCTAAAAAGTCCAAGGTGATAAGATAAGATATAAATAGGATTGGTTAGGGCCTATTAGGATATCTGGTCAAACATGATTTTGGACCCTTTCTCTCAGTAAAATTTGGTTTTACATCTTACTGTTCACTTTTGTTTTGTTATATTTCGATTTTCTCACTTTTGTCTTTCATGTCATATTCTATTTAATTTCGTTCAATTTTGTTCTTGTCTGTTTTGTTCTATTTTGTGATGAGGCTTTATGTTATTGTGGATTAGAAGGATCTTGGGTTTTTGAAATACTCTAGTTCTGTTTCAGTATGTAGTTCTAACAAAAGATTTTTCAAATCTTTTGTTATAAGATTATCAAATTTTGAAAAGTCAAAAGTATCAAGTTGTAGATGATAACCATAATTGGCAAAAAAAGGTTGTTTTTTGAATAGCAAAATATACCAAATTATTGTATGCAAATACTATCAATGGAAAAAGACTTGTTCAATCATCTTGATGATAATTGATAGTATATCTCAAATAGAAAACTTGTCTTGTAAGTTAAGATGCGTATCATACAAAGTGAATACGTTTTTAGAGGTTCTATAGAATGTCTTTATATATATATATATATATATATATATAATTTTTATTATAGTATTACATAAATTTAATATGATTTTGATATATTAAATTATAATACTAGCAATATACTTATTCGAGTTTTTAAAGTTTCTATTATTAAGTAAGTATAATATGTGGCAGCTTATATAAAAATATAAATATGTACTTTAATTTCTTTTTACATTATATATTTATAAAAATTAACATGAATAGTTATTTCAAATAAACATTTATTTTATAATTTTATAAAAATTAAACATATTTTTACATAAAACTATTACTTATTCTGATTTCAAAACTAGATGTATATTGAAGTTATCATATGATTTAATATTTAATCATCATTAATAAAATCTCTAACATAAATATTGACTTGTCTAAATAGATAAGTTAAATCAACATAAATAAATAAAATTATTCATATTATATATATATATATATATATATATATAAGCTTTTGATTGATTGTGAGGAAGAGTACATAGGAACTCTTAGAACTCAAGGCTTTCTGAGACTCCATAGTTAGGATGGAGGCAATTGCAAACCAAGATGGGAATGGGAGATTGGGGACGAAGGATGGAACTAAGGACATGGGTTGACAGAGGATGAGGTTGAGGACTAGATCAAGGACTGGGAAGAAGGATGGAGATGTGATAGTGGAGGTGTTTTTATAAGGATGGACATAGCTAGGATGGACATGGCTTTTAAGTGTGCGGTGAAATAGGATAAGAAAATAAATAAAATAATATGTATTTTATTTAATGAGAAAGCTTAGTTAAATGACAAAGAGATAAAAAGTCTTCTAATTGCTTTGACGAGCACAAGATGTTTCAATTTTTATATATATATATATAAAAATATATATTCAATTTATATATATATATGTATTTTCCTACATCCATAGAATTAGAAGCCTTTGCCAATAACATTTAATCTTGATTGGGTTAAAATAATATATATACATATTTTTTTTTTCCATTTAGTTTGCTGTCATGTACAGCTTTGTGCAAGGATTTCATTAAAAATACAACCTTGGTAAAAAAAAAAGCATCCCAATCGATAATAAAATAAAAAAAAATAAAAACAAAATTTTTTGAGATCATTAAATGTAGCCGACGCTCTCCAAAATATTTATTGTAGACTACTCTAAATACTATAGCTACAGTATTTAGAGTCTAATGGAGAAGTATTATTTATCCTCTTCCCTTTCTCTTCCTGTATACAAGACACAACCTGATCAATAGATTTTTATGTATAGAGCTCTCTCTCCTTAAAAACCCTCTTGTGTGTATGACTTACTACTACTCTTGTATGTGTATATTACTTACTATTACTCTTGTATCTTTCTAAACATTCTCAACATATTATCAGCATGATTCTCTTTTATACACTGTCACAATTTTCTTTGCTCTAGTCTTGACTCTTCAAACCTAATGTTACTCTTGCTAAGTGTTTGCTTCATGATCTTACTGTTGTTCTTGCTAGCTCATCACACATTAGCTGCTTGCTTAGAGCACTTGTTCCACTCTCTGCCATGCTTGCTTAGAATACTTGATCCAGCCCAGCTTCACCTCAGCTTATTCTCTATTGCGCCTCCTGCCTGTCGCTAAACAACCATTGAGCTGCTGCCAAACTATCGCCAAGTTGCTACCAAGCTGCCGCCGCTGCCACCCTATTGCCGCTGTCGCGCCTTGCTGCCACTACCACTCTACCGCCCTATTGATGCCGCCCATCACTACTTGCTGCCACCGTTTGTCACGGACACAAAATACAGACTTAAAATCTAACAAGAAGTTCAAGAAGAAGTGGCAGAACTAGATTAAACAGATGAGTACAAGAACAACACCAGAAAGGTGAGCTAGAACTCCAAGAGATGTGTTGTCGAGACTGAAGAACTCTTCAGCCTCGATCCCTATATATACTTCTACTTAGGAAGCTTCTCGAGCTACTTCTATTAACTAGGAAGCTTCTAGAAAGTTCTAGGGAATTCCTTTCTAGAAGCTTCTAGAAACTTCTCTTCTAGAAGGTTCCAGAGACTTCCTTTCTAGAAGCTTCTAGAAACTTCTCTCTAAAAGGTTCCAGAGGCTTCTCTTCTAGAAGGTTCCAGAGGCTTGTTTTCTAGAAGGTTCTAGAAACTTCTCTCTAGAAAGTTCTAAGGAATATGTCCCTAACATCATCCCCTCCTTTAGCTTCGAGGTCTCTGAGAAGCAATGTTGTTGATCAGTATCAACGCAAGAAAATGAAGATTCGTCGCATAACTTCTGCTATGAACTCCAACTGTTGTTCACGAGGCAAGTGGTTCATCGACCCTTGAAGCCAACGGTAGTGGCCCACGCCTTCGACTTCTGACCAAGCATGAACTTCCATGTCCTCATTGTGAAATTGTCCTGCAAACACGCCTTCTGGTTGACCATCGTAAGCAGGCTCAATCTCAAATACGATCACCAGTGATCGGTTACTCCGTATCTTCTGTGGTCATCGTGGTACATGTAGTTCTTCATCTCGGGATCACCTTCGTGAGCTATTCGGTTGCGATACTCTGACAGGCATAGTATCTATCTCTTGGCTATCCATATCAAAAGACCAAACTACGATCTATCTTGGAGAAAATAACTACATCAACTATGAATTTTGCTGGTGCTCTCCTCTTTTCTTATATTGTTGGAAGAACAAGCTTCAGAAAGAAGCTATCATGGAATTGATTTAGGTTTATCGGGATATCGTTGATGAAACTCCTGTACCTTTTGTAGCGCATTTGCAAGATTTTCAGCTGGCTCCCACGTTCGCTCATTAATATCATAGCCGCACCAATGAACAAGATACTCTAACTTTCCCCACCTTCGCCGTGAATCCAATACCTTTTCAACCTCGTATTCTTCGTGGTTCTCGATTTCAATACTAGGTGGCGGACATTGCACTCTTCCAAGAAAAGATGACTCTTGATAAGGTTCCAACAGAGAAACATGAAAGACTGGATGTACCTTCATAGAAGCCGGTAACTCCAGCCGGTATGCCACTGGATTAATTTGCTTCTGGATGATAAATGGTCCCAATCTTTGATAGTCCAACTTATCACATGGTCGCTTGGTCTTGATATTTCGTCGAAGAAGTCAGGCTTTGTCTCCAACTTTGAAAGTAGGTGCTGGATTCCGAAATCTATCTGCAGACGTCTTATAGGATTCTTGAGCGGATTGTAATTGAAGCTTCAATATAGTTTGAAGCTCTGATAGTTGCTTCACAAATCCTTCAGCTCCTGGATTGTTATTTGTTGACGGACTCAATAAATCAAGCTTCGGATGATACCCATAGTTGGAAAAGAATGGTGTTTGTTGAGTCGACGCATGGAGGGTGTTGTTATATGCAAACTCGGCTAGTGATAGATATGCAGTCCAATCGTCTTGCTGATAGTTGATGCTGCATCATAAGTACTGCTCCAAGACTTGGTTCACCCGTTCCGTTTGGCCATCAGTTTGAGGATGAAAAGCTGAAGAAAGCTTGATATCCACCTTCAATATCCCAAAGAGAGATCTCCAAAACTTTGACACGAACTGGGTACCTCGATCTGATATGATATCATCTGGTAGTCCATGATATCGATACACATTATCGAGAAAGAGTCTTGCTGTGACTTCACTAGATGATGTCTTCTTATAAGGAACAAAGTGTGCCATCTTTGTAAGCCGATCTACCACGACAAAGATGCTGTCAAATGAGTTTGATGATGGCAAGTCCGTGATGAAGTCCATAGAAATTGAAGACCATGGTCGACGTGGAATTGGCAATGGCTGTAGAAGTCCATAAGGGCGATGCCGAGGATTCTTAGATCTTGAACAGATGTTATAAGAGAGGACAAAATCTTTCACATCCTTCCACATTTGGGGCCACCAAAAATCTCGGGAAATAAGCTCCAAGGTCTTTTTGAATCCAAAATATCCCGCAGCTGGAAAATCATGGCGAGATTGAAGAACTCGGAGTCGTGCTAGTCCTTTAGGAATGTACAATCGCTCTTCAAAGTATAAAAGATCTCCCTCCACCTTGAACTTGTCGTCATTGGTATGTTGCTTGATATCAATGGCTACTGAATCTTTAATGGTCATAGCACGTACCTGGTTTAGGAAGTCAGCATCAAATGATATACTAGTAGCACAAAGTTAAAATCTCTCTGGCTTCAATAACGTTGTACATTGTTGATCAAACGCTGCTTCTCTAGCCTTTGGTGCAAGATACGATCTTCTTGATAAAGCATCGGATAGTCCTTGCTGCCTTCCAAGTCGATAAGTGATAACAAAATCAAATCTAGATAGCGACATATTCCACCGAGCTTGATGCCAATTTAAAACTCGAGCCGTCATGAAATACTCCAAATTCTTGTGATCCGTATATACGGTTACTGGATGTGCAGCTCCTTCAAGAAAGTGACGCCATTCTTCAAAAGAATCTACTATAGCAAGAAGTTCCTTATCGTGGATCTCATAATTGATTTCAGCAGCAGAGAACTTCCGAGAATAGAATGCAACTAGATAGAGCTTCTTATCTTCACTCATTTGTGAAAGCACAACTCCCAAAGCAAAATCTGAAGCATCAGTTTCTAAATAGAAGGCCTTTGTAAAGTCTGGATGTACCAAAATTGGAGCTGTAGTAAATGCTGTCTTCAAATCTTGAAACGCCTTCTCCGCCAAAGGTCTCCATTCCAACTTATTTTTGCATGTTAATCGAGTGAAAAGAGCAGCAACTTGAGAATAATTCTTGATGAAGATCCGATAGAAGTTAGCAAAACCAAGAAAGCATTGTACGTCTCTAACCGTCTTCGGAACCTCCCAAGTCATGATTGCTTCTACTTTCTTGGGGTCCATCTTCAAACCTTCTGTAGTCGCAATGAACCCCAAAAATTCCATCTCCGTCTGGTGAAATAAATACTTTTCTAATTTGGCATATAGTCCTCGCTTGCGTAATTTCTCCAAGACCAAACGAACATGCTCCTCATGCTCTTCCTCGTTTTTAGAAAATATTAGAATATCGTCCAAGTAGATGACAACAAAATCGTCGAGGTGTTCTCAAAAGATGTCATTCATCATATGTTGGAAAACCGTTGGAGCATTGGTAAGACCAAAAGGCATGACATTATATTCGAAATGACCATACCTTGTATGGAATGTTGTCTTCCACTCATCTCCTTCCTTGATTCGTACGAGATTATAAGCTCCCCTTAGATCAATTTTTGTAAAGATTTTTGCACGTCCAAGTTGTTCTAAGAGACTAGAAATCAAGGGTAATGGATAACAATTTTTCTTTGTTACCTTGTTGAGGCCTCGATAGTCCACACACATCCGTAATGATCCATCTTTCTTCTTCACAAATAAGATGGGTGCTCCAGCTGATGATTTTGAATGACGAATGAAGTTCTTGGCTAGATTCTCGTCGATGTACTTTCGTAACTCTGCCAACTCCGTTTGCGATAGATTGTAGATTGGGCCAAAAGGTGGTTGTGCTCCTTCTTGCAAGTCTATGGCACAATCATATGGTCGTTGTTCCGGTAGTATGTCGACGTTCTTCTTTTGAAACACGTCTTCAAAATCTTTATATTGCTCCGGTATACTTGCTGTTGAGATCTTCTCCTCGCTAGTTGGAGCTGCATAAATGACAAATGGAATACCTTCCTTAGATGATCTTATAAACGCTCTTGCTCCAATGAATAAGGATTTCTTTTTTCGAGGTTTTTTACTAGGTTTTTTTTTGGGTGGTTTTGTAGGAAAAGTCATCTTCCGCAACCTCCAATCTATCAATGGATTATGTTTTTTCAACCAAGAAAGACCAAGAATAATAGGATTTGATGGGGTTCTAATAATATTAAAAATAATATGACTACTATGGTCTTTAAACGTTACTTCTATAGGTTTTGATTCATGGGTGATGCTACCAGACAATAAAGGTCGCCCATCTATGACCTCAACATGAACAGGTTTTGATTTTTGTACTAAAGGGATCTTATGATGCTTTGCAAATTCTTCGTCTAAAAAACAAGCAGATGCTCCTGAGTCTAGTAGTGCTAAGGTTCTCAGTTTTTGAGGGCCGATAAACAGAAGGATTGTAAAACAAAGTGCAGGTTGGGCAGAAAGAAAGGAACCTGATTGTTGTTGGGATATTTCATTGTCCAGCCACACGGTTCCTACTGTGGCTGGGCATCCTCGTTTTCCTGAACAAATACTCCCCTAGTCTTGACTATGCCTCGATTTTGCTTTTTGGGGCAGTTTTCGACTTTGTGGCCTTCTCCACCACAATACAAGCATAAATTTTCCTCCATACGTCACTTTTTTTCTTCTATAGTAAGAGATTTGATACGTACCGCATCAATTTGTATGTCTTCCACCTCTGAATGCGAATTCACCTTGCTTGCCGACATAGTTGGAGCATGGCGAATTGTATGTTGTCTTGAACGTTGGTCTTGGCAACGTTGGAATAGGCGATTATTGCACTTCACAGCTTGGCTAATGGCTTCATTGAGCGTTCGTGGATCAGGAAGAGTTAACAGCAAATCCTTCACATCATCTCTTAAATCCCAATAGAATTGACTCATCAACGCTTCTTCATCCCAATTCATGTCGCATACTAATTGCCTGAAACCCGAAGCATAGACTGATGTAGAACGCATTCCTTATCGTAGCGACCGGATCTTTGTTGTAGCCCATCGAACCTTATCGTGTTTACCAAATGCTTCCGCAAATGCTTCCAAAAAGGTTTCGAAGTTGTTTAATATGGATGATCATTTCTCAAACAAAGGAGCAAACCATGATAGAGCTTGACCCGTAAGTAAGGTTCCAACAAGCCCAACACATGATTCCTCCATTGGATATCGTTCGGGCTGTAAAACTGTTATCAACCTAATTTGATTGACAAATCCTCGAAACTTGGAACGTGTTCCATCAAACTTATCTGGAAGGCTAACTCGAGGCTCCTTATGTTGTAGAACTAGTGGTTCTTATCGAACTTGAGGTAAAGTTGTTTCTCCAAGTGCCGAAATTTGAGGCTGGTGTAGTTTAGATTGTACTATCCCAGATACTCCATCATTATGAAGCCTTGCCACCACTCCTTCAATCTCTGCAGTTCTTTGTGATAACGTAGCGAGGGCATTCATAATAGCATCTAACTTAGACTCCGAACTTTCTGTCATACTAATGTCTTGACCTCCGGCCATTCTAAAAGAAGGACAAAAATGACCCTATAAGAGGCAATATTGGTTTATAGGAGGGTAATCCACAACCTATAAAACGCCTTAAGAATTTCAAGAAGAGGGGTAATCCACTCTCTCCAAGAAGAATAAGACTCCAATATTGTAACAGAAGAAGTATCAGTTTAGAGGAGGGTAATCCGCAACCTCTAAAAAATGCTAGTATACCTTCAAGTAGAGGGGTAATCTACACTCTACTAAGAAAGAACTAGCTCTGATATCTCAAGTTAGTGTAGTCTTGACAAACTGTCACGGACACAAAATACAGACTTGAAATCTAACAAGAAGTTCAAGAAGAAGTGGCAGAACTAGATTAAACAGATGAGTACAAGAACAACACCAGAAAGGTGAGCTAGAACTCCAAGAGATGTGTTGTCGAGACTGAAGAACTCTTCAGCCTCGATCCCTATATATACTCCTACTTAGGAAGCTTCTCGAGCTACTTCTATTAACTAGGAAGCTTCTAGAAGGTTCCAGAGGCTTCCTTTTTAGAAGGTTTTAGAAACTTCTCGAGCTACTTTTATTAACTAAGAAGCTTCTAAAAAGTTCCAGGGGATTCCTTTCTAGAAGCTTCTAGAAACTTCTCTCTAAAAGGTTCCAGAGGCTTCTCTTCTAGAAGGTTCCAGAGGCTTGTTTTCTAGAAGGTTCTAGAAACTTCTCTCTAAAAAGTTCTAAAGAATATGTCCCTAACACCGTTCTACTACTATTCTACTACCTTAATCTACAATCTCTTCTAAAAAAATAAATAAAAAAAAAAAAATTATTAAAATGTTCCAAGAAAATAAGAAATTAGTCACTCCTCCTTCATACAAATTTATCTTCATCTGTGTGGAATCATGCAATTTTACATGCTACAGCATTAATATGCCTTCACCCTTCTTCTCTTGAAATTGTTTCACTACATGAGCTCATTTTGGATTGTGTTCCAAATATACCTCACTTATGAGTATTTGGTTGCCGTGCTTGGATTCCAATACCAGAACCTCAAGGGCGTACCCTTCAAGCTCATTGATAAGAAGGCGTATATGTTGGTTTTGATTCACTAAGCATTATTCATATTGTTGATCCATCAACTGACACATTATTACGTGCATGTTTGTAAAATTGCCATTTTGAAGAAAATAAATTCTCAACTTTTTAAGGAGGAGTATCCAATCAACAAAGAATTAAATTACTCATATTTGAAGCATCAAAAATATTTACAATGAATCTTAATCCTAGGACATCTTTGGCAGAAACTAAAGTTGCTAAGATTTTGCATCTAAAACAGATCGCAGATAAAATACCTGATGGCTTCAATGATGCATTTAGAATTACAAGAGTTCCTATTAATGAGGCTCAAAATGCACTTGCTAAGAATGCAGTGCCATTGACTACAATACCTCAAGTTATAACAACAACAAATAAAAGAACTTGTGGACAAGATAAGCAACTACGTAAGAAGAAAGCTATAAAATTGATTAATCGTGGTATTATTTCTCAAGAAATTGCCACTCATCTTGTGGGACTACCAATTCATGTTGATATATCCATGCATAATGTACCTTCAATTCCTATGAAAAACAATCTTCGAATTGGAAGGAATAAGAACAAATTAAGTAAAGAATTATCTATTTTGTATTGTGCTACACATGATATTTGGGATAGACCATCTATTATGGTAAATGAATCATTTGCATATATGATTATAGAAGCCCTTTCTTGCAAGGAAGATGATCTTAAACTTCAAACCATTGAGGAGGCGATATGTTGCTCTGATTGGTCAAAATGGAAAACTGCTATTCAGGAGGAGTATGCCTCTTTGCATAAGAAGAAAGTCTTTGGTCCAATTATAGACACTCTTACATCTCGCCTTGTGGGATATAATATGGTATTAATATGCAAGCGAGATGCTCAAGGTCAAATAACCTGCTATATAGCTTGTCTTATTACTCAAGGATTTACTCAAAGATTTGGCATTGATTATGAATCCATACATTCTCCAATCATGGATTCAATTACATTTTGACATATTATTAGAATGATAGTTCATGCCACCCTTGAGATGCATCTGATGGATGTAGTAACTGCATATCTATATGATTCTTTTGATATAAATATTTATATGAAAGTTCCACTTGAGTTAGAAATAAGAACTTCAAATCGACTTGCTCCAAGACAATATGGTGGTATTAAATTATGTAAGGCCTTGTATGGTTTAAAACAATCTGGATGCATGTGGTATCAACGTCTTTGAGATTATTTAATTACAAATAATTTTGTAAGTAATCCACTAATTTCTTGTTTATTTATCAAATGAGATAAAACTAGTTTTGTGATCATCGCTATATATGTTGATGATCTTAACTAGTGGAAACTACATCTGCATGTGTTACAGCTATTAACTTATTTATACGTGAATTTGATATGAAAATGTTAGGAAAAACAACTTTCTACATTGGTCTTCAGATTATGCATCTAACAAATGGTAGTATTTTTCTCTACCAACTAATGTATATTAGACGAATCTTGCGAAGATTTAATATGATTGATGCTTATCCATTGTCCACACCAATGGTTGGACATGGTCGTGATGGTTATGATCCATACCATCCATGCAAGGAGGAGGAGGAAATATTGGAAGAACAATATCCATACCTCGCAGCGGTTCAAACACTTTTGTATTTAGCTACATCTACAAGACTAGCTATTGCATTTGTAGTTAGTGTTCTTACAAGTCATAGTATACGTCCAACACTACAACATTGGAATGACATCAAACATTTATTACATTATTTAAAAGATACTGAAGACTTGGGATTATACTACACACAATCTGCACATCCAAAGTTGGTTGGATATTGTGATAAAGGATATAAATCTAATACTGCAACAACTAAATTTCAATCAGGATATGTATTTTTAAGACATGGAGTTGCAATATCATGGAAATCAGTGAAACAAACAATAACTACAACTTCATCCAACCATGCAAAAATTATTGCCTTACATGAAGCATCTCGAGAATGTATTTGGTTGTGATCAATTGATAAATTCATTCAAACAATATGTGGATTTTCATATGATGATTCTCCAACTATCTTACATGAAGATAATAGTGCTTATATTGCACAAATGCAAGTTGGTTTCATTAAAGGCAACAAGACAAAGCATATTGATCTAAAGTATTTTAGTTATACCTATGACTTGATTACTAATCAAGCACTTATAATTAAGAAAATTGAATCTACAAATAACCTTGGTGATCTCTTCACCAAAGCTCTCCCATTGTGCAACCATCGTCGACTTACTTATGGCATTTGTATGCGGCGACTTGCTTTTCTTGAATAAGAAAGTTAATGAGCTCTTTAAATAATTAAAGAAAATGTTGTTGTATTCTTTTTCCTTCATCTATGGTTTTGTCCTTAAATACAATAAGGTTTTCCTAGATAAGGTTTTAATGAGGCAACAATTATTGATCTTGCAAGATCACAAAAAAGTATAGATCATAATTCTATACAAATTTTATATTATGTAAATATTATGATGAGCGAGGAGGAGTGTTGAGATCATTAAATGTAATTAGTGCTCTCCATAATATTTACTATAGACTACAGTAAATACCATAGCTACAGTATTTAAAGTCTAGTGGAGAATCCTCTCCCCTTTCTCTTCTTGTATACTAGACACAACCACATCAATAGATTTTTAGATAAGAAGCTCTCTTTCTTTAGAAACCGTCTTGTGTGTATGACTTACAACTACTACTCTTGTGTGTGTATTACTTAGTATTACTCTTTCTAAACATTCTCAACAAAAACAAAACAAAAACAAACCACACAAACATGCACAGGAAACTCAAAAAAAAGGTATAAGTAGAAAGTGTGACGCCGCTCGCGGCATAGTGCTTGTAGACCTGGGCTGCACCAGTGACTGCTCACATCGCAGAGTTGTGCCCACAATTGGTTTGTGTTGTGCAATTCCTCCGGTAATCCTTCACGTTGGAATCCATCGTGCAAGGCAAGTGCTCATCTGCTCCCCTCTTCCATCTCATCAATAAGCTTGTGTGGGTCTTCTTGTCCGAAGTTGATTTGGTTCGGAATAGTTTCAGGATCGCATCTTCTGCACTTGGTGGTTGTTTTCTTTCAAGGCCAGGAATCATGTTTTGAGACTCTTGTTTGAGATTTATGCAATCGTAAGCTGACGAAGTTGTGTAATCAAGTGGGCTGGATTGTAATTGCTGCTGAGATGAGCACTGGGGTTTCCTAGGTTGTTGATGTATACGGAATTGGTAGGTTGCTTTAGAGTTTGTGCGCAGGAATCGATTTCCGAGTGGATAGAGGTTTGTCGATTGTGAGATTTGCGTGTTTCTGACTTGTAATTGTCAGGGAAATCTGTGACAAAATTTTGTCGATTTGGGTCTATGGGTGCTTTTGGGTATTCTGAGCTGCATAGTGAGCTTCTCGTCACGAATTACTAGAGGACAGGGTGTTGAATAGTCGGGGTCATGGAGTTTGTGGCACAGGTGTGTGTTTCAAAGAAGACGTGGGTATGTGTTCTTTTCATGATTGGGATATGTTCTTTGCCTGTGGAGGTATAATTTTAGGGTTTTAGTTAATTCCTCTGGTTGCTCTGGATACAGGTGCAATGGCTCAAAAGGTGACACTGTCTCTTCATTTGGAAAAGAAACAGCTTGCCTGGCTGGAAGAGATGGTGAAGAAGTACAATTTGCCATCCGCGGGTACATTGTCATTTCCTGCACTAATCTCTGCATGACCTCCTCAAATCGTCATTTGAATAATGGCTACTCATTCTATCTCTTTGCACGCTGGGGTGTGCTAGAAGTACAATCGCACGATTTATGTAACTACAATGAGCACAAACGATTGAAGTTATCCCCTCATGCAAACTACTAACTATTGCAATGGCGAGGCTCAAATGTTTCCTGTCCTTTTGATCGACAGGTAAAGCCCTCCGCATCTGCTTCACTTATACTAAACAAGCTGGTGAGGATGCAGCCGTTTTTGCTAAGGTTGGAATATTTCTCCGTTTTACCAGATATTGGTAGTAGGCCTCGTAACGATTCCTTTGTCTTCTATGAACATTTTAGAGTAATTTCAGAGATGTAAAATTCTGAGCTAGTCTTTCTGTGACTGCAGTTGAAATGACCTGGCTTCGAAAAACACAGTAACACGGTGAAGAAAATAAGTAACCTATTTTTATTTTTTATGGTGATATTAGGTGCCGAGCATAATTGCTGATAACGAGGATCTTGTTGAGAGCAGTCAAGAAATCGACGATGTGGTAAGTTTGTTAAGTTAAATTTTGGGGAATATTCAGACCAAAAATGTCTTTATCGTGTCTTTACCACATCATGTTCTTGGATAGAATATCGTGTTTTTACCAACTGCTGACACGCATGAGGGTGTGAATTGCAGCATGACAAGTATTTACAAAGCCTTGTGGAGACATACAGCCTTGGCAGCAAGGACAAGGTGGATACAACCTCTTCAGATTTGGCTTCTCTTTGCAGGATTGAAAAATGTTAACCATCTGTAGGAAATTGGCTATCGTTGACGAGTATCTACTGGGGCATTGATAAAGTTTTTCATATTTATTATTTGTTTATTTTTGTTATCTTCACATCGTTCGCTGATGATTTTGGTGTGCTTCAATGTACTCTAATCTTAAACTGATTTCTTGTTGTCTTTCAGGCCTCTCGTGTCATCCTTGATTATGTGATGACATCAGGAAACGAGGCTACCATTTTTGAGGTGAAGCGTTGCAAACACGGCGACGTATGCAAGAACTGTTGAGATTTGATGTGGACGGTGAACTGAAGCGCCGGTTGTGGAGCAGATGAGCTTGAAGTGGTGTGGGTGAAAGTAGTCCCTTCGTAGACATTTACAATAGCAGAGGTTAGTGGATATGAACTTGCAATACGAATGTGATGGTTGACGATCTAAGCATGTATGTTTTACTTGAAAAGACTTGACGAAATGTTTGATGGGCTCTTTCATGCACACAGCGTTGGTGCCCGTTTCACAAGCATAGTTATCAAAGCCAATACCGAGCAGAATAAACGTCGCCATTGGGGCCCTGCTATGTACCTCTGCATGCTTGAACTCCTCTGACAATGGTCTTCGAGCTGTTGCCTCCCATGACATTGTTTGGTTCCTGATACCTCCACACTTCCAGCTCATGACGATCCATCTCAGTGTAGGGCTTAGGTTCTGGGTGGTGGATAAGTGAGCAATGGTGTATTGAAAAGATTTAGCCTACTATTTTAAGTGTTATGTTTGCACATGTGTAGTGAAAAGTCCAATGGTCCACTATGTAAAGTCCAATGTTTGGAAGGTGAAGTGTTTTAGAAGTTGAGCATTTATTTTTTTTTATATAATTTGACATTCCTTATTCTGATACTAGTCAACAATGACAGTTTTTTTAGCATACATGCAGATTCTTTGGACGTTTCAATCACTTACATGTGCAAGACGTGACTCACATTGTTTTCATTTAATTTCAAACAACCCTACAATCCCAGATTCTAGGTGCATTACCTGTTTCAAATAATGTTTGAGTTTGATGTTTTTAAGTAGTTACAAGATTTATGTGACTTTTTCTTTTTATATTTTAAATTTGTTATGTATTAGCCATGAAAATTCTGAAAAGACACAAAAAATCAAGATACAAATTGTATGTTCTGATGGTTTTAAATCAAAAAATAATACTGCATACTTTATGTGCAACAAATATTACTTAAGGAATCACATTAATGTGGACATTCCTTATCAAATCACTCTCTCTATATATAAAGCTTTTGATACACATATAGATCAGAAAAAAAACTCAAGATACGAACATAAAAAAATTAAATTAAATTAAATAGGTTACTCAATTGCTCATATTCAGCTAGGTAACTAATAAAAGCATTTCAACTCATATTCGTATCACAGAGTTTTTACATAAAATGTGTATAGACACATCTAAAGTCTCCAAGTTAATTTAATACCTTGTTATAAACCTATTGAAAGCCATGAATTTCTATTTCAAACTCCACTTATAAAAGTTTATATTTAAAAATGTTCTATCCATTGAGCTGTGCAAGAATTTGCTTCCATATCACGTATAGAACAGTACACAAAGCTCAACACCGTGAACATTTGAGCAATTTATTATTAGTTGCACACACTGTACTACAATCCGTCTCAGTTCCTTCTTAATGTCCACAATATGCTGAGCAATTTTTGGAGGGCATGCAGAAGATAAGGAGAACAATTTTCTAAGCGAGCTTCACAAGTGTGAGAAGGATACGAATCTTGCAGACTGATTCTGCTTCTGATAGAAAAATTGATACTATGAAGTCAACTCTTATCGGCCACTGCTCCATAGCCCAGCTTTGTTTATGTTTTCGTCGCAGAATCTGGATCCTAAGGATTAGTTCTTATGGGTTGGTTGGGGCCGCATAGGACCCGGTCAGGCCATATCCATGCCTTGACTCCGGCAATCGAGTAATCAGCGGCTGCGAACGAAGAATTTTCGCATGTCCTAGTGGTCTTCCAGATGATGCACCTATATCTCGTATGTTCCAGTGTGCTAGTGCCCATAGCAGGAAGTCTAGTTTTAGGAGAGCATCACGATTGACGTCGTGGCTAATTACGTCGTCGTGTTGGCTTTTGCATTTTCCCCAATGGGGTCTGGTGATGGGTTTTGCTTTTGGATCACTATTCACATGCCTAATCCTCGAAGTGTGTAGGTGTTAGTCTTTGTTCAGAAGTTCATTGTGCACTTCTGTATGAAAGTTAGTGACTGAGTTGATGCTGAAATAGTGCATGAATACTCCGGAAATCACTAGATTTAGCAACTCCAGTAACGCAACCCGAGGGATGAATTCATTTCCATAATGGAGATGATTACAAATATCTAGTTACCTCTCCTGAAACTTAAGTGGGGGAAATACTTCAAAAACTTGCTACCCTCGAAGGTGAAATTGTAGTCACACCCATGGGCCTCAATGGTTGAATACCCAAGGATCTGACGCATTGTGCATTGTGTTCACCAACGACATGTTTTTTACATAATATGTGGTCAGATCTGGGTGTTGATCGAACTCACATTCAACTGATTCATCCTGACTTGTGGAGCCCGCATTACTTGACGCTTGGTGTTCCCGGGAAGGCTAAACCTCATACTCTGATGCGTTGTGGGGTACTCCACAATAGTAGTGGAATTAAACCCCGGCTTCAGAGCCAAGCCTCTCGCGAAGAATTTGTACCCCCATGTACCTGCACAGGAAGATCGTGAGCCACCAAATTTGGTTTCTTGAATTGAAAGCTTCGTTGTTCTTTTGAATGCTTTAGATTGACCTTGAGCTTCATAAGGTGGCCATAGTCAAGATAGGAGTTGACCATCCACAGTGCCCTACTCCAATCGGTGAATCCACAAATAGCCTCATGATCAGCCACATGAAGTGTGCATCAAGCTAAGAGATTTACTCAAAAAATACAAGGTTTAGTTCCCATTCCGCTGTAAAATTAGCGACGATTGAAGGTCGATTGCAGATGATCGAGGCCTCACCTTCCCAACATCATCACAGTGGCTTGAGGATTCGCCCCGGGTGATCGTGCGAACGTGGACCCATCTATCACACGCAGCGACTGCGTCCCTATGACGCGGTAGTCCCGCCGGACCACGTCGTCAACTACGCACCCGCCGTGGTAATGCCAAATCGTCATGACGCTATCCATGCACCACTGCCGAATGTTGATCGTGTCCTGGGTGGAATTTGATAGGTCCCGCTGCGGCCGAGCACCTACCACGGCGTCGTTCACAGGCTGCAGGATGAAAGGAATGGTATCGTTCGTATACTGCAGCCTAGCCAGAGAGGGCGATGCTAACGTATCTAGCACCGCACGGATGCCCTGCTCACATATGGCCAAGTCGACCTGCTCCTGGAAGTAGTTAAACCAGACACGGGGATTGTCAACAGCGTTCAAGCTCGAGAGTCGAAGCAGCCCCCTCGACAAAGGCCCCCAGATTTTCTGCAGGATGGTGCCACCCCACACTGCTTGATATCGAAACTGCTCCGGTACCTCGCGAATGGCGGCAGTAATTGTGTCTTGCAAGGAAGTTGCAGTGACGGTGCTATTGTTGAGCTTGTTGCTCCTGCTTGATGTGGTGGACAGAGGGGTGCTTTCGAATGCTCCGATTAGAGCCTCCGATTGGCCACTCGAGATTTCGATGTAGCTCCCCCAGCTTGTGATCCCCACTACCTGGATCAGTGTGACTTCCACCTCCTGGTTGGTGAGTACCCACATGGAGTTCGTAGGATTGTCCGCCATGCGCGACCCGACAGCGGGGTTGTCAAGGATGGCGGCAATGTTAAAGTCGGCGAGGTGATCGGCTGGGCCTATGCCGCTCAGCATGAGCAGCACTGGGCTACCTAATGCACCTGCTGTGAGGATCACCTCGCTGCCAGGATTGTCATTCAGTAGAACTGTGTGGCTGTAGCCTTCCAAATCTGTGTACTCCACGCCAATTGCCCTCGGTTGCCTATCGCCGTTCGGTCCTGTCAGTTACCGAAAAATCGATCAGCCAGCGAAGTAAGAGTGGAATGGCACTGCTTGCAGGCCTGGAGACGCATTTTGACTTACCCACTCCAGTTGCGAAGACCAGCCGTTGAGCGCTGGCCCAAATGTAGACATCGAGATTATCGGGGTTGGCATAGGTGAGAAGGTCAGCAGCAGTGTGGCGGCGGTCATTGCTGTCGAATAGGGATCCTCCAACCTTTGTGCCGATCAAGTGATCATATGTCTCGCCGTTGAAGGGGGTCACGCCAGCCTCAAGCAATGCGTCTCTTGCAGCGCTCTGGCACGGAAGAATTGTGAGAGCAAAGCATGGAAAAAGAGAATGATAGAGCCAGCATTGTGATTTGTTCTACAGATATTTTCATTATGTATCTCGATTTTGTTTTATAATTAGGACTGCTCACTTGGAAAACTTGTATAGTTGGAATTTGCGCAACTTCATCCGCAACCCATGTAAACGATTCGTTTACTAGGATGACATCCCAGTTCATCTCGGCAACAAATTGAGGATCCGCAAACGTAAAGAAGCCGGCATTGACGGCACTACCGCCTCCGAGGACACGAGCACGCTGGTTAGGTACTCCATCTTCAGAGGTGAATGACTGCGACGCGGAGGTGCTAGTGTCGAGCTGCAAATTTGGATAGAAGCCTACGAGATTCTCCACAAGGTCATTTTGGTATGGCTGGCCTGCAACACAAATAATAACACGAAATAGGAATCAATCATTAATCGTCACTCTGAGAGCTGAAATGGATGTGATGAGCTCAATTGTACCATGCCCCGATTTTTCGGCTTAAGAATGACTTCCCTGGGTTTGGTATCATTCTTACCTCCTCGTTCCAAGAGCAGCACCGAGAAGTTCTGTGAAAGAGTCGCCGCCAAGGGGCATCCTGCTGTTCCTCCTCCGACTATAATGTAATCGTAGTTGCGGCCCAGGAGTGGCGCTTCCGTGGCATTCAGCACGAACGAGTAGTTGGGGTCTGTTTGTCTCTCTCACACACACAGACACACACAACTCAGTCTATTCGACAATGGAGATTGTAGACTTCATTTGCAAACTTCCACAAATTCTCTAACGTATTTTCAATCCAGTTGCCACGAATTCTTCTTTTTCTTTCGGATTCAACATTTGAGTTCGAAAACTCACCACTGTAAATCTTGGCAGCGCAGGTGTACAGGAGCCTGGTTTGCAGCACGATTAACACACACACGAATTTCCACTTGGCTTTGCTTGACTTAAAGTCATTACTATGATCTGATCCTTGCCTTTCTCTGTAATCGTTGTCCCCCATGTTGAAAATCTCCTTGCAGACTCTACATCCACCGATGATGGAAATGCCGGAACAAAATCAAGTGAGAGCATATGCAAAACCGAATCATAGTGTCATGCCACCCAATGGCACCCGACGAATTTATATGTCCACTCTCCTTGCATCAAATTAATCGAAGCAAACCTCACTAAATGACGGACAAACAAGTTTTCGTGAAGGGTCACAATCGAAAGTCATCCACATTACTAAACAGAGGAGGTTAAAATTCTTAAATGAGAGCTAGGAACTAATTCTGAGCGTTCATGTGTAAGCTAAGGATCTTTTCAAAACTTAACTTTTCTATTCCACGCTTTCTATCACGGTTGATCGTAACATCAGTGAAGAACGCAGAAATATCACAAAAGAACTTGGATTTTAGTTCGGCAGATGTCGATCGGTCGGTAAAAAACGATTTACGTCAGATTCCATCAACTCTTTTCACTCAGAGGTGAGTCCTCCTCTTAGCAGTTCTCCACACCTTGTCATTTAACCACACTAGCTGAAGTTGTTGCAATGAATCCTATCGAGTAATCCATGCTCTCCGATCCAGCCTCTCTTGCTTGACTCGTCCTAGAGGACGGCACGAGAAGTATGATCAATGTTAGTGCTACCCCACACTGATTGTGAGTGACAAATCTTACAACATACTTCGCACACTACATGAATCAACCGAACCCCGATTGGACTAATCTAGAAGAGAAAGGTAAATTTAAACTATTTTCATGTTAGACGATCAAGTTTTTGTATTTGTGGTGGTTGGTGCTGTTCTGAAATTCATGGTTCAAATCTCACTTCCACTTTGTGAATGTTTGTCTTGTGCAATTTATCAGAAGCATCCACTATTACCAGGTTAATGGTATTGTTCATCACAGTGGGCACCAACCAAATATCCTCCACCACCAACTTCCTCTCACCACACTGACTTCATGCTTTTTCTTTGGCTTCTGCCTACCAGCTGCAGATCTCCTGTCTGCCTTGTACCACGACACAGTCACGCTTTGGAACTAATTCAGGTATCTTCTAATGCGCTGGCTCAAAAACTTCCATTTGGGCTTGTAAATCACGTGAATTGCAGCATTTAGGGATTTGTTTTTGAGAATTAGAGTGGACGGACTGGGATCTAAACAATATGGCAGCTCAAAACTGACCAGTAAAAGAATCTGGGAAAAATCATGCAGATTTCTACAAATAAAGGCAGCATGTCCATACTTCTTTTTATCCGAACTCAGGATTGTTTCTCAACTTCTTAGAAAACATTCAGAACTGCTGAATAACGAAAAGGGGATGTGAATGGGCACGGATACCCGAACATTTTACCTCAAATAATGACATTTTAAACTAAAGGATGCTTTCTTATATGGCTCTAGAATTTTATGCTGGTGAGAATGCATTGAAGAGAGAAACGTGGAGATAATGCATGTTGATGCAAGTGCGGTTGAGGGTTACAAGCTTGATACTTCGATTGAATCAGGTTCAGTAGATTCCACTCTTCATAGCAGCGTTCAAGTTATTTTGCTCGACCAGTCACCCTCGGTTCACAAGCTTGGCTAATTCGATTCTGCTTCTTGTTTCCACAACTGTGAACAAATTATCTAACAAACTATCCTGGAAATCTCCATAGCTTGAATTCTTCATCAGAAATGAAGCCGAGCACTATAGAACTGGTCTTGATACTGAATCGTATCCATCGATCATACTGATTCAATCTGAGATTTTTATCCACTTAGTTTTACTGCATTAGAGTTGTTTCGTTGAGGGATCAAGGGCATCTTGTTACAAATGACAACATAAGATATATATATATATATATATATATATTTGGATGGAAATGAAATGTTTAATTTAGTGAGCAACCTTTGTAGATAAACTACTTCTTTGGTAGTTATTGAGAGTGCCTTGTATTTTGCTTCTATAGTGGTATCAAAAACAATTGACTATTGTTGGTTGGACCAAACAATTAGTCCAAAGACAAGTTTGAATACTTATTTAGCAGTGGAGTGTCAAGTCTCTCAATTCAATTAGAATAATTTGTATAATGTGAATCCTTTGAGTGCAAGATTGAAAGAGCATTTGAAATACATTCCAAAATTGATTGTCTTCTTTACATATTTTACAATGTGTTTCATTGCTTCTATATGTTATTGCTAAAGCTTGGCCATAAATCCAACAATAATCCTTATTGCTCATGCATGTATCTACAGAGATAAGATATCTTAATTAGTATCAATCGGAATGCTGATACATCTAAAGGAGACACAATATTTGTTCCATTAATGATATATTTTATTGAGCCAAAGAGAACTAAGGTCTGACTTCATAATTTCTTTTCTTTTTTGTCTCTACTTTTAAATATAAGAGCTTGATTGAAGAAGAAAACATTTATATCATTACATTTTGTCCTTCATCAATATTTTTTTTTTTTTTTTTTTTTTTTTTTTCATGATTATAGTATCATAATAATTTAGATTTACCAACCTTGAATTTTCTCAAGAAGCTCACAATTTATAATATTGCACTTTCCAAACTATGATGTCTTTATAAATTAAATATAGTGACTCAAAAAATTGTTTCAATGTTGACATATTTTAGAAAGAATGGTGTATTGTAGATGAATTGTAGTGAATAATGATACATGATTTATATAGCAAATAAAGTACTCTTTTACAACTACAAAAAGAGTCTTGGTTGAAAATAATCCATTGGGTAATTATGGAGCTATGACCAATCCAATTTGGAATAATATTAAAACATTTTTTTTGAGTTTGGTATCCAATTATATATCAATACTTTATAGGACCTTCTTTAGCCTTGATAATTGCTTCTAACTTCCTTGGTATACTTTCTATTAAATTTTGGTACAAAATTGCTTCAATATTATTCTATTCTATAGCTATTTTTTTTCCATAATTTCCAAATTCTCTTTATTTATATCTTTCAGGTATTGAGCTGGTATTTGAGGTGCTCCCAAAGATATTCAATGGGATTAAGATTAAAAGACTGAGCAAGCCAATCCATTACTTTAATTCCATGATGATCAAATCACTTCCATACTAGTTTTGAGTTATGCTTGGGGTCGTTATCTTACTGAAAAATCACCTCTTCTTCAAAAATGACAGATTTTTCAATGTTAGGGAGTAGGTTTTTTTCAAGAATTTCCACAAATTGCTTTGCATCCATCCTCTCTTCAATCTCTGCTATCTTCTCAACTCTATTCTATTCTATACAACTTGATACCATTATATTTTCACCGTCATGTTTAATTGTTTCTTGGATCTTCTTATCAAGTAAGGACTAATTATTTTGTTTCCACACCTACTTTGTGCCATTTCATCCAAATTTTTTGATTTTTGTCTCATTTGACGAAATAACCTTCTTCCAATCTTCTATAATCCATTCCTCGTACTTCAAAGCAAAATCCAAGTGTTGTTTCCAATGGTAAGTAGATAGCAATGGTTTTTTTTCTTCACCACGACTTTCATATTCCATTTCTTGAGAATATTTTGAATGGTTTGGATTGACATAAGATTAGTAATAATATTCTCAAGGTTTTCAGAAACTTCAAAAGTATTTTCTATCTTTTTGGTGTTGATTTGGCAAATGATTGTCTTTTCATCTACTATAGGTGAGCTTTTTTGGTCTATGTAATTTATGGTTCTTCTTATTAAAAGTGATCTTTTTGCTAGCTTAGAGATAGATTTATTATAGCCAAGTTCAGAAGTAATTTGGCCATAAGATTTTTGAGAATAAAAAAAAAACAAAGGTGATGTCTTAGAGAGAGTGGAGAATGAATCTCATAGTTGTTCAAGGAATTATCAAGGACATAAGAATTTGATAAAGAAATATGTCAAGATTAAAAATAAAGAATGATATTGATAACAAAATTGATTCCAAAGACTCCTATTTATACTATAATGAAGGTTACAAAAGTCTATGGTACTTTCTATAGAATTTTCTAAAAGTCTAAAGAAGCTTGTAAAAGCCTATAAAATTTTCTAAAAGATTATAAAAGATTCTATAAGTATCTAAAAGATTCTAAAAAATTTGTAGAGGATTCTAGAAGGTTCTAAAATGTGGAAATTTAAAATATGTCTAAGCCAAGAATTGTGATTAAGAATGGTGATTTTATAGTTGCTAATAATCATTAATGATGTCATTAGATTAGTAATAATATTGTCATAATAAATCTTATGATGATATAATATTGTAATATTAAGTAATTGATAGAATCCAAAAATTAGACACCACATTCAAAAAATTGTTTCAATACTACTCCAAAGTAGATTGGTCATAGCTCCACAATTATCTAATGGATTCTTTTCAACCAAGGCTCATTTGGTAGCTGTAAAGGAGTGTTTTATTTTCTATACAATCCATGTATTATTATTTACTACAATTCATCTGTAATATACCATTCTTTCTAAAATATGTCAACATTAAAACAATTTTTTGAATCACTGTACCACCATCAAGATTCTATTATCTTAGTTGGTCCCAATGATTGTGTTTAGTTTTATCTGTATTTTTTTTTAAAAGAGGTAAGTTGGATTTGCTATTGTTATTATTTGAGTCTTAAGTTAGAGTAATGAATAATCCACTTACTTGTTACTATTGTTGCTTCAACTTGGCCTTCTATTCTTTGTTTCTCTTGACTTGCCAAAATTACTCTTTTAGACTTTGATAATAAATTTTCAAATAGATTTCATAGCATCTTGACAATTGTAAAAGAAAAAGATGTATATTTCCTACTTTTAAAGTAATTTATTTAAGATATTAGTATCCTTTTTTATTATTATAACAATAAAAAACTCTAATTTTTTAATAATATTAGATTATATTCCAAATACAAGAATATTATTCCAAGCTTTGAAACCAAATTGAGTTTGGAATTAATTTAGAGCATTTAGATTAAAACTTCTTAAAAATAATATTTCTTTAAGCTAGTGCTATTGTTGTTTAATGATACTACTTTGATTTGGCTATTTATTCTTAGTTCCAAGGCTTTTCATTCTTCTATTTCTTTTGCTCTTGATTATTTTTTTAGATGTCCCTTGGCACTTTATCAAGCTTATACATCATGAAATTTTCCTACTCATCAATAGATATAAGATCTTTACTATATCACTTAGATTGCAACTTGTGTATGCCTAATATTCCATCAATAAGCCTTCTTACTTTCATGAATCTCTTATTCTTAGAAAATTTAAATAAATACATATAAAAGTTGGATTAGAAAGTGGTTCCTTTCATAATGATTATAGTTGCTTAATTTACAATTACTTTTTTTCTATTTATTCCAAAAGATCTTCAATAGTAACACAAGATATCTCCTATTCCTTCATTATTGTATGCATTCTTCAAATGTTATAAATCACTACTAAGTTAGATAGCAAACATACTCAATTTGTACTACATAATTCCTTTTTAAGGCAATATCTTGCAATTGGTAATATTGTACTACTTCAAGACCTCTATATATATACATGACATTAAATATTGTGAGGTTTAGAAAGCATAAATGGAGTTTACTTCCTCTCACAAATCTTTTCATTTACCATAGTCCAATTATTGAATTCAATATTTGTTAAGTTGTTGTATGTTCCAATTCAATATGTGTCACTTCATTATTTCAATGAAATAAGCTTAAAATTGATTTTATTGCATTTCAACCAAATATCTATTAGTTTAACCATATCAAGTCTTAATAGAAATGTGAAGGCTGGTAAGAAAAAAGAAAAATATGTTATCTCAAGTACTATGATTATAATATTATGTTTGACAATACTTAAGCAACAATGATCTTGCATAAGATATTAATTTTTTTGACAATATTAAGGTCAAAAACCTCAACATTTATACTATATTTTTCTTCCAAATTCACAAATTCAAAAGAAATTACAAATAGAAGTTAATAAAGAATATAAAGCTCTAATTTGATATTATCTTTTTAATATAAATGTTATACTAAATTCTAATGTTATTTTTTATAATAATTCTTAAACTTAAATCTAATATTTCATGTCAGATTATCTTACTTCATAATCTACTTTAATCTCTACATTGATAGGAATTGTACTAAAAATTGTAAGACAAGTTATCTATATGTGAGCTAAATAATTATTTTATTCTACAAGCTATTAATATGTGTAATATGTGGCTAATTTTTTGACTAAGTTTCTAGCCTATCAATTTACTATAAATATATATAAAATCAAAGTAATATTTATGAAGCTTTTAAAAAGCTTTTTTAAAAGATATTATGAAATTAGACTACTTTTATTTACTTCCATTTAATCACAAAGGTAATTATTAGAGTAAATACATATATCTATGATATTACTGCTTCTTCTTCTAAAGACAAATTTTGTAAGGAGTAGTCATCATCTTTCATAGATCTTGATTTTCTTCAACTTAATTTTAATAGATATTGTGGATCATTAAATTAACTCACTTATTATTTTAGGATAAAAATATGCATTTAGAATGCTTCAAATCACAATATATAGTGATTAATATAGAAATCCTTAGAAAAATAGAAAATAAGAATGTTAGTAGTAGAAATGGAATCTTGATAAGTCTTGGAGTCAATTATCTTTATTGATTTAGTATTTTTATTTATTTTTGAATATTAAGGATTATTCATTAAGACCAATATTTATATTGGTCTTCTATCTATAGGTACTACTTATAAAAACTATAAATTTTAGTAGTTAAAAGAAGCATGAAAAAGAACCTCGTGTCATTTTAATTATTGATATAAAAAATAAGATTTATAGTGGATTTAAATTAATTTTTATTATTATCAAAAATCATCAAGATAGGAAAATTTAGGATTAAATATAAATTAATATTATAAAAATATTATAAGATTTTTTAGAGTTTATTTAAAATTTATATAGTACTTTTTAGGAATTTTTAGAGCAATTTTCAAGATCTTGATAAAAATGAGTTTTACCACTTTGGAAGCCTTTATAAAGAAATGGAATAGTATTTGAAGGCCACACAAGGTTCTTAGACTAATTGGATGTTTTTAAATACCATGGTAAGGTCAAAAATACAAAAATATTAGTCCTTCTAGTAGAAAATAGGAGAACCAGCAGCTAGAGTAGTCCTTGTAAGAAGGTGGATATACAAGTCCCATATGGATTGTAGCACCTTGAAGGTAGTTAGGAGGATAAGACTAAGGCCTCGTGGCCTCTCTTAGATATCCTTATATACTACATGTGAGCCTTGGTGAGGCTCAAACCCTTGATCTATAAACAAATTATCCTTGAGGTAAAATATTTTCACTTTATTTTTTAATTATTTACTTCATATCTTTAAATCTTCATAACTTACTTATAGTAATTCGGATTTGCATGTTTCTTACGTCATTAGAAAGAAAATAAAATCAAATATTTAAAAATATACTTTTATACTTTTATACTTTTATTTTTTATTGGATGAAAATATAGTGAACAGATTGTGACTTAGTTTTGGGTGTTGTAATTACTTGATTTCATTTCTTCTACTTGTATTATGATTATTCTTCTTGGATCTTTTGCCAATTGCGTACTTTACTTTAAATGACCAATTACAAAAAACTCTTAATTGAGGCCATCTTATAATTAGAATTGACAAGTGAAATTTATACTCACAAATATTGTCAATGAAAATCTTCAATTATCTTTATTACCTTTGTAAGATTTTTTGTTGGCTCTCATATACATTCACTAATATTATATCCACAATAATAAAAAAAATATTCTAACTTATTTGAGTGTCACCTAAAATCTAAGTTTTCTTCTATTTCAAGCTCTTAATTAATATCTACTTTTATAGGAGGAAGTAATATTTGTCTTATTCTTAATGATATTCACTATCTTATATTGCTCAAGGAGAAATACATGAAATATAAGATAGATCTTTATAGACCCCAAAAGATGTAATTAATAAGTAATTGGATTGACTTATTACAAATAGAAAAAAGTCCAAGCCTGCAATAGTTTAACTTATTACAAAGACAAGTAGTCTTGATTTTGTCATGAAGTAACCATGTCTTGAATTGTGATTATTTCTTGTGATAAACATTTGTATAAATCTTTTGTTATTCTTGACCCTCTTTTCACTGTGTCTTTATTGTTGCATATAACTTTGATAAATAATTTTTTAAATCTTCTACTACAAGATTATTAATTTTTAAAAAGTCAAAAATATCAAGCTATGGATAATAACCATAATTGACAAAGAAACATATTTATTAAATATAATAATGTATCAAATTATTGTATGCAAACTATACTAATGGCAAAAAAATTATCTAATCATCTTGATGATAGTTGATGGTACACCTCAAATACTACTCCAAAACTTGATTCATCTATTGTCGTGTTGTAGTTTGGCTATCATGTAAAAATAATGTGTTTATATATTTAATGTATAATTTACTTAGTAACATGATAAAAGCCATGATAATGGATTTTAATTGATTATAGAATATAACTAGATTACTACTTTAAAAAAATTTGTTTAAAAAGATTATTATTAGAATTTATATAACTTCATTTTCTTTTGATAGTGACTTATGTAGTTATTTTTATTAGTCATAACTTTATATATTTAGAATCACTTTTGTTAGACATTGGTGATTCTTAAAGTTTTATTTTGGTTCTTTAATTTGATATTTAAGGCATATAATATGTGAATCTTACATTAAAAGGAATTGAAGAGGGATTTTGGTAGAAAAAAAGGTAGTTAGGATATCCATATGAATGAATGGAGATAGATGATATAAATCTCCATTCCTATTGGTCAAAAATCATGAGAAATGGACTTCAAGGAGGTTGCTTGAGGCCATATTAAGAATTAGGATTAGTCCTTTAGGAAGATTTTGAATATCAAAGGCTAGAATTAATAAGTTTAGATTTTTTACTGTCATTTTAGTACAAATTTTGAATCATTTGGAGTTTTTATGAAGGAGATATAAGTATTCAAAGTCAACATATAGTTTTTGTATTTACTATCATTCTTTTGGATATACTGCATGCATACAGAAAGCAACAAAGGATTGATGACTAGGATTGGAGAGAGCACTTTTTTAACTACACTTTATATATATTGCATGATAAATTCTAAGCTTCGATGAAGGAGATATTAGAATTTGAAGTACTTTGTTTATTTTCTATTTTAAAGATTAAATCACTTATTGTAACTTGGCTAATAAGTTAAAATCAAACTATGTATATTTCTAGATAGAAAACCATTCAATAAGATATCATTTTGGTTTCTTCTTAATTTCAAGATAAAAAGCTAAAGAGAGCTTTATATCTATCTTTAAAATCTTGAAAAATATTTTCCAAAATCTTGATAGAAATTGAATCCCCTTATTCAATATAATATCCTTAAGTAATCTATGATAGTAATATATATTGTGAAAAAAAAGCTTAGTGATTTTTTTACTTGTGATAGATTTTGTACTTGATACAAATATTCCATCTTCATAAAATAATCTACTATTACAAATATAAAATCATAAAAATATAAAATTGAAAGATTTATGATAAATTCATAGAAATAGAAGATTATAGTTGTTTCAGAATAGGTAATAGCTAAAGAATTTCATAAAATCAATGACAACGAGTTTTGAATCTTGAAAAATATCACATAATTGTACAAAGTCTTTGACTGACTTTTATATTTGAAGCCACTAAGATTCTATAGATATTAGCTCCAAATTCTTATTATATCCAAAATATTTGCTTATTGAAAAATCATGATAAGCTTGAAGAATACGTAATCATGTTTCACCTTCTAGAATATATAATTATATCTTATAATATAATAAATTATTTTTGAAATTAAACTTAAAAATATCATAAGACTTAAAAAAATCATTTTTAATGTCATGAATAAATAGATCACACGACATACTTAATTGAACTTGCTTGAAAAAGGTTGAATCAACAATCAATGTTGATTTTATTGTTCAAAGGTGAAAATCTTCTAACTTCAAGAGAATTTTTTTTATTAATGCAAAGATACATCTCTTTCTTTTAATACAAGATAAGAACATCTAAGAAGGATGTTTGACAAAGCTTCTTATATTCTAGATCTACAAGTGATCTTAAAATCAAATCTTGATAAAGACATGCTCCAATAGACTTGACAACAATTTAAAACATATATTAACATGAAGTACTAGAGGTTCTTGTGATTTGTATAGGTAGTGTTGTGTGACATAATTCTCTATTTGAGAATACATTGGATATCTAGTTGTAGAAAGTTTAGCTTTAATTAATTAAACAAGCTCCAATAATAGATATTCTCTTATTATAAAGGCCAAAAAAATATAATAATATCTAAAGATATTTTATTAATAAAATCTTTATATATTTAAGAAACTTTATACATAAGGCTTTCTAAAGGATTTAAAAATATCCTAATATCCTTTGCTATATCAAATCATAATTAAATATTTGTCAGTAAGTTTGATTTTTCATATGCTTCAAGAAAATCTATAATCCTACTAAAAATATGTATCTTTATATCATTATTTTGTCATAGCTCTATATCTCTATCTTTAACATATATAAAGTCTTAGCTCTCCAAAATCCCTTTACGTTGCATAAAATGTCCAAATTGTAGCAAAAATCCTTTAAAATCTTTTTTTTCCATAAAAGATTTTTTTTCTAAATTTTAGAAATTTATAACTCTTGATCCAATAATTCAATTTTTTTCAAATTTCTAAAAAATTTAGGTAATTCTTTTAAACTTTATTACAAAAAAATGAATTGTAAATATACTATAGATTATCTGGCATCTTAGAAACTCTAGTAGGTACTTTAAATCCTAATTTATAAGCATCCAAACATAATTTTTTCCATATTTCAAAAATCCAAATTTTAAATACAAAAAAACTTATATATATAGTTTATTAATATAATAACACACATTCATAGAATTTTTTAGCCAAAATCTTGTCAAATTGCCTAAGATATGGCTCCAAATACAACCACTAGTAAATCGCGTCACTTACTACCTTTAGATTACAAGTGATGACTTCAACTTCCTATTACTCCTTCATCCTAGCTTAGAATTCATCAAGTGATACACAAAAAGTATAGCAAAAATAATTTTCTCTTCAATTTCAGTTGCTAATCTTTCATTACTTTGAAGATATGCATGTTATGTTCGAAAGAGTGACAGTAGGTACAAAACCCACACCTCAACTTTGAGCACCTATATCTTTTTCATTAAAAATCCAAATCATCCAAAATTTGTACCAAAACCATATTTAAAATTCTAAACTTGTTAATTTTACCTTCTAAAGTTTGAATTAGCTCAAAAGAGTAATCCTAATTCCTAATAAGACCTTAGATAGCCTCCTTGAAGGCCATTGGATATGCCTTTTGGCCAATAGTAATAGAGATTTTTATCATCCATTTCCATTCATCCATATAGATGCTTTAACTATACTTTTTGCTACCAAAATTCATTTTCAATCTTTTTTCTTATAAGATTTATAAAATATATGCCCTAAATACCAAATAAAAGAAACAAGATAAGATTTTAAGAGTCACCAATGTCTAATAAAAGTGACTCTAAATATATAAAAAATATTATGAATATAAAATCAACCTCAATAACAGCCCTTTTAAAAAACCACTTCAAAGTAGTAATCTAATCATATTTTGTGACTAACTAAAATCTAATAATTTGGCTCTTATTATATCATATAATAAATTATACATTAAATATTTATGTGAATTATTTTCACATAATAGCCAAACTATAATATGACAACAGTGATTGGATTCAAGGCGCCTTTTAGATAATGACACCATTCTTGAAATGAATCCATGATTGTAAGAAGCTCTTTATCATGGATCTCAAAATTAATCTCCTCTGCTGAAAATTTCTTAGAATGAAAAGCCACTAAATGGAATTTATCATCTACTCCTATTTGTGACAAAACAACACTTACAGCAAAGTTTGATGCATATGTTTTTATAAAGAATGTCTTAAAAAAATTGATGTGATACAAAATTGGTACAAAAATAAATATTATCTTTAAGGCTTCAAAAAATACTTTTACTTCTTTATTCTATTTAAGTTTGTTTTTACATGTTAGATATATAAGAAGAGTTGGAACTTGAAAAAAAAATCTTTTTGAAGATCTTCTAATAATTGACAAATCCTAAAAAACATTGTATATCTCTAATTATTTTTAAAATCTTTGAATCCATGATAGTATAGACCTTTTTTAGATCCAATATTAGTCTTTTGTTGGAAATGATGTACTATAAAAAATCAACTTGAGTATTGTAGAATAAAAACTTTTTAACCTAATATATAATTATATATCTCTAAGTTTTGTAATATATAATAAACATGAACTTCATATTTTTTGTATTCTTAGAATAGATTAAAATATTGTCTAAATAATAGATAATAAAATAATCAAGAAATTCAAAAAAAATACCATTTATGAGATGTTGAAAGAGAACTAATATATTTGTGAGTCAAAAAGGTATGACATTATATTTAAAATGTCTATATCTAGTTTGAAAAGAAATCTTCCATTCATCTCTTTCTTTGATGTAGACTGGATTATATGCTCCTCATAGATCTATTTTTATATAGATCTTTACTTAATTAAATTAGTCAAGAAATTCTAAAATTAGAAATAAAAGAAACCTATTTTTAATGATTATTTTTTTAAATCTTTGATATTTTATATATATTTATAGAAATCTAATTTTTTTCTCTACATATAAGATAGGAGTTTCTATTGGAGATTTTAAATGGCATATGAAGTTTTTAGCCAAATTATCATCAATGTATTCTTTTAGTATATTCAATTGATTTTGAGACAAGCTGTAAATAGGTTCAAATGATAATTAAGCTCTTCTTTGCAAGTCAATTTACCAATCATAGGATCAATGTTTTAGAAGAATATTCAATTTTTTTAAAAAAAATATTCTAAAAATCTTGATACAAGCTAAAAAAATTACTTAAAGTCTTTCTATCATCAAAAATGGGCATGACATATATAACAAAAGATGATCATTTTTTATTATATACATAAAAGCTTTTGCACCTACTAGTAAGGATTTGGATATACTAGATTTATATATTTTTACTTGACTGATAGATTTTTGGATCAAACTACAAGAAAAATTAAAATTATAAGAAATTAAATTTATCTAAAGATTCTATTTTTTGAATTAGGATAATCTTAAAATAATTGGATTAGAGGGAGATCTTATCATATTAAATATTACTACACTACTATGATCTTTAATTGTTACATCTAAAGAAACAATTTTATGGATAAGACTTCTAGAAGATAGCAAAAATCCATCTATGATTTCTATATGTATGGATTTTATTTTCTTGACTAATAATATTTCTTTTTTTTTTGACAAAGTATTTGTCTATAAAATATGTTGAAGCTCTTGAATCTAACAAGGCTAGGACTTTGTGATTTTTTAATCTTAAATAAACTTCTATTATAAAATAAGGTGAATAATTTTAAAATATAATATGATCTTTATTAGGTATTATGTAAGATTTCAATTGCATAGTCTCTATTGCAATTAGAAAAACTTATTTTTTAATATATTGCCTTCTTCAGCAACCACTTTCCTCATTTTGTGATTGCATTGTTTCTTTGGATAATATTGAGCAATATGCTTGGATTTTCCAAAATATAGGTATAAATCTTCTTAACAACAATAAATCATTTTTTAGTCAATAAGATGTTTAAAACATATCATGTAAATGTGCATAAGCTTTCATTTACACAAATAAACTTTCAAAAACTTAGAAGGTGTTGCTATGGCTTGACTTGTATTTCTTCAACCAAATCTTTGTTCTTAGCTTTTTTTAAAGAGTTGATTATTACATGTAATGGCTTAAGAAATAAATTGCTCTAATATAATTTTTTTTAGTATTTTTAATAATAAATCTTTGATATTATCTTTTAATCCATATCAAAATTTATTGATAAGGGCTTTGTCATTCCAATCCATGTTGTAAGTAAGATTTTGGAATTCAACATCATATGTGGTAGTTAAACATGATCCTTGTTATAGTGATATAAGTTTAGTACAATGAGGTATAAATAAGATATTTGTATTATTGACACATAGGAATAGGTAGTTGTAACTATGTTTGAGAAGTTATGGAAGTTTCTAGAATTGAGACTAGATTAGTGGACTATTTAGGATCCACTACAAAACATTCTAAAAAGAACTTAAGGTAGTTATTTAGATAGAATCCACCATAAAACTTTCTAAAAAGAGTTTAGGGTGGTGACTTAAGTGGGATCTATCATCTAAGAACATTCTAAAAAATCTAGGGTTATAAAACAAAGTATAAATAAGACTAGCTAGGACCTTTTGGGCATCTGATCAGATATGACTTTGAACCTTTCTCTTTTAGTAAAGTTTGATTTTATACCTTCTTGTTTAATTTAATTTAATTTAATTTTTTTTTGCTCAGTTTTGTCTTTTATGTCCTATTCCATTTGATTTTGTTCAATTTTATTCTAGTATATTTTGTCTTATTTTGTGATGAGGTTTTATGTTGCTATGGATTAAAAGAATTTTAGATTCTCAAGGCAAACTAGTCTTGTTTTATTTTATATCAGAGCAAATGTTAGATTTTTCTTTGATATTATGTTAATAGTCATCAATTAATTCGAGATCAATTATTATGGTTATATTAGATACTCTATTGAAGCTATCACAATCCATTCTTAAAAAATCAACCGGAAGGTGAAAAGATATTATAATACTAGAGTCCACTAGATAATTACAATATGGAAGATATAGCAATGCAATCGTGATAGAAGATCAAATATAGCATCTCTTAGACCAGATAGCTATTCTACAAGGATAAATAGAAGCCTCTATGATAAGAGAGTTGACATCTACTAGGCTGAAATTAAATAAGTCTAGTACATACTCTAGGACTTCAAAGCAAGAAGATGTATATCAATGGCTCTTCAACATACAACAATACCTCTAACTATCTAAAGCAAATACCTCTAAAAGAATTACGTATACAGCCAGCTATTTGAAAGATGTGGCAGCTATTTGGTGGCAACATTAAATTTAAAGCTATAGAACTCAAGGTGGATTTTTTAATTGGAAGGAATTTAAAACTAAGTTTAGAAATTAATTTTGGCTGATCAATGCAAAAAAGATAGCATGCAATCATTTAACAAATCTTACACAATCTAGGTTGATAGAAGATTATATCCCTCAATTTAAGTTTTTATGTCTCCAAATTAGCAATATTTCAAAGGTGGAGATGATAGATAGGTTTTTACAAGGTTTGAAACCTAGAATTTAGTGAGAGGTTGAACTAAGAGATCCACAAACATTTAAAGAGGCAATTAGGATTCTAGAGAGAATTGATGCTATAAATTTCAGAAATTATGGAGCACAAAGTCCTATGCTATTATCTAATACTATGGCACAATAACCAACGCTAATAGAAATTGATGCCTTGCAAGGATCATTGACATTACAAAAAAGATAAATATTGGTGCAAAAGAATTTGTATTTCTATTGTAGGGAGCTAAGCCATCAAATTGGAGGTTGTCCAAAATGTCAATATTCAAGCACCAAAAAAATAAGGTAGATTCTCAGTCTTGAGATACATCAAGTCCATAATGAGACAAAGCAAGGAAATGAGGCTCCTAGTAAAAGTGCCAATAGCTAATACTTGAAATAGCTACTATTTTTTAAAGATAAATGGCACGGCTTTAGAGACATATAAAAAGAATTGATTGGTGTATCTAATGGGACTATTAAAAGGATAGCCATATCAAGTATTTGTAGATTGTGGCTTTACAAAAAATTATATCTCAATTGAAATTATTGACCGACTTGGAATTAAAGCTAACGTAATGAAGAAAGGAAGTATATACTTTACAGATGATTGAAAAAACATATTAAGTGAGACATGTGAAGTAAAAACCTAAAAGTTGATTGACTCTTATATCCTAAGAGAGAGGTTCAAGGTGTCAAAGCTAAGATATGATGTTATCCTCAGTATGCCATTACTAGAGGTGGAAAATAAGCAAGTTGATTAGATAGCGAGGACAATCTCCTTCAAAGATGGTGGACATAAAATGACTCTTTGTACCTCGTTATTGAGTGAAGAAAAAAAATAATGTGCAACTAAAAACCTACTCATAGGAATGATCTTTATAAAAAAATATATATATATATATAATATAAGCAATCAATATATATGGTGATTCCAAATCTTCAATCAGTGGTAGAAAAGACAATTGAAAGAGTAGAATGGGTAGAACAATTCATACGAGAATATTGTGATGTCTTTCCAACCAACCTACCTAATGGCATGCTTCTTGATTAAGGTGCCTTCTTCAAATAAAACTATTTGCTTGGAGCCAAACTAACAAGTTGGCCAATTTTTTGCCTAGAACTATTGAGGCTTCAATTAGCAGGCTATTAAAAATGCATATCAACTTCCATGCATAGGTGATCTTCTTAATAAACTTTAAAAAATAGCCATCTTTAGTAAATTAAATATTTTGAGTAGATATTAGAAAATACTTATTTTAAGAAAAGATATTAAAAATATAGCATTTTGTACATGCTATAGACATTTCAAATAGGCCTATGGTTTGGCCTCACTAATACTCTAGCCTCTTTCATGGATCACATGAACAGATTATTTTGACATTTTTTGAATAAGTATATAGTTGTTTCCATTAATGATATTTTTATATATAATAAAATCTTTAAGAAGCATGAGCAATACCTATGAAAAGTATTACATCAGCTATAAAATAGTTGCTTCTATTGCAAGTAATTAAAATATAAACTTTGAAAGTTGAAAGTCATCTTTTTGGAGCATATGGTATCTTCTTAAGGCATGCATATGGAGCAATATAAGGTGAAAGTAGTAAAAGATTGGCCAATCTCTAAAGATGCTTTTAAAGTCTGCTCAATTTTAGATCTTATTAGATATTATGGCCATTTTGTTTGGTGATTTGTATATATTGTTGTCCCATTGACAAACTTATTAAAGAAAGGTGTCTGATTTGAATGGAAACTAGAGCAACAAGGTGCCTTTGATAGATTGAAGGAAGCACTCATTACTGCTCTAATATTGTAATTGTATGATCTCAACTTTCTTTATACACTTGACATTGATCCTTGTAACTTTGCTATTGGAACAATCTTTCAATAAGACTTTGATAAGGACCTTCAATCTTTGGCATATGAATCACGTAAGCTCAAAAGGACAAAGTAAAATTATTTTGTACATAATCAAGAATAATTAGCAATTATATATGCCACAAAGATGTGACAATACTCTCTGTTAGAGAAGCTAATGGTTGTTCAAATTGACCATTGATTCTTATTACACAACTTGCATCTAGAAAATATGAAATCACAACATCATTGTTAAGAAAAATAATTATAACTTTTTAAAATCTAACTTGCATGCAAACAAAGATATTAATATATTATACTAAATAGCTTATTGTGGTGATTAGACTTAAAGGCTGAATCGGAAGACAAGGCAAAAGTCACTACCATTAGTAGTATCATTTCAAACTTAAGCAAAGAGCTAGAATGAAAAGAAGCTATACATTGGAATATTTATTTTAAGATGGTTAACAATAGATTGAAGCTTGATAATAAATAATATTAAGAATATATTTTTAGTAATGGCTTATTTTATTTCAAGAAGCAAATTTATGTACTTGATAAAGATAATCTCTAGAGGTGCATATTTCAAAAAGAACATGACATCTCAATATTTGGACATCTAGGGAAAGAAAAGTCTCTAGAATGAATCTCAAATATATAATTTTGGATAGGTTTGGATTATGATATTTAAGCTTTTGTATGCTATTATGAGTCATGTTAACATAATAAAGCACGCAATGCAGCATATCTTGAACTATTGCAGCCAGTTCTATTATCTACGGACCATTGGAAGTAAGTGACTATAGATCTCATTACGTTTTTTTCTGTAGATGCTTCATAATCACTTTGCGATCGCCATTTTTATGGATTGACTCTCAAAGCAACTTTAGTTGGTTATAGTATGCTTGGATATTAATACTCTAGCACTTGTATAGGTCTTCTTTGATATGATCATTTGTCACCATAGATTATCTTATATCATTATTTCAAATCAAGATCCATGCTTTAAAAGAAGTTTTTGGCAAGTCTTTTTCAAGCTACTAGGTACATAACTTGTCACATCTATGGCCTTCCATCTCAAAATGTATGGACAAACAAAGCATGCAAATCAAACCTTGGAAGATATACTATAGGCATTTGTGGTAGTTCATCATAATGACTAAGATGAATATTTGATGCCCTTCAAATTTTCTTATAATGATAGTATTCATATAAGTATTGATCATTTATCATTTTTCTTTAATATCAATTAACATCCAATTACTCTAATAATTCACTATTGTCCCATTGATAATAACAACTTGACAACAGAGGCGTTTATATAACGACTTACAATAGCCCTTACAAGAGGCATATTACTACCTATTTATTGCATAGAATCAAAAGAAGTAATATGTGGATAACCATCGGTGTCATATTATGTATCATCATGTTTAAAAATGCATCAAGCATTTAGCTGTAGAAGGTGGGATTATATTTTATAAGTATCCAAAAATCCTAATTGTATAATCTTTATTAGAAAAATGTAGTTAGAACTTTAATTCAAAAATTTTTAAATTTAATATAAAGTACTCAAAAATAATCTTTTAAATAATTTTAATCATACATAAATCTCATTTGCCTTACTACTTTCATAATTAGGTAATTTTGAATTTTCTTTGCAAACCTTAATCCTAATTAATAAGCTTTAGCAACCTATAGCTCCTAATCTGAGTATCTACTTGAAGCAAAATTTTGCACAAAAATACTACAATAAGTCTTTTATGTATTTAAAAATAATCCATTCCAATCGAACTTATGAATCATGAGAAAACGCCCAAAAATCATCTTAATGTTACTTGGCCACTAACTTAAAAGTTGATGCAAATATTCCAGTGGTGATTTCTATTTTTTTCAATTATTAACTTCAATTTAAAATAAATATAAAGCTTAATCTTCAAGTCTTCTAATATTATGCCAAATTTCACTTTGATTCAACTAGTAGAACTTCAAATATCATAGAAACCCTATTCAACTCCAAACTACCAACTTCTAGTATGTTCTTGTACCAAAACCCAAATATCTGAAAATTGCACTATTGAACTATCACAAAATTTTATATATACTTATCACACCTAATTAACTAAGCATTATCAAAATTTGAACTATAGATGTGATACCAATTTTATGAATTAACCGAGAGTGCTAGCCCTAATTGTATTACATAAATTCCAAGTTGCCCATATAAACCTTAACTTTGAACAATAATTGCAAAGTCCAATCAAACCTTAAGAAAACAAGTCTTATATTTTTGGAACAAGCTCTAAGCTAGCTCTCTAATCCTAATTATTGATCTTCAAATGAAACCCTATTTTATCCTAGGTTATTGTTTTAGTGGCTAGAGATTTGGTTTTGACCATGTTTCACAAATGGTTGACCCGTTGGATATCAATCTAACCTATCATAGGGATTTTTTTGTCCAATCCTATTTTCAACTTAATTCTATTATCAACCATACTAATTATTTATTTCTTTTAATGTAATTTTATCAATTTATGATCTTTTTAAGGTAGTAAAAGAGTCTCTACAATCTAGAAGGTAAAATTACTAACTAACCTTTAACCTACTAACTATTAAGACAAGAAAATAAATTAAAAAACTTTTATAAAAGCCATGTTTAAATATGAAAAATTATTATTAAATTAAGATAATTAAATATTAATTAAAAATTATATTTTAATTATATTTTTATCCTATAATTGTATTACATCATGACACTAGTAATACAAGACTTTTTGAGAGGATACTCAGGTGTTACTCTTCAATGCCAACTTACCACTTGCAACATCAATCCAAATTTATAAACTGACATCTCAGTGGCTTGGATCTTTTTACATATCTGCAGTGATTTTTGATGTTGTGTACTGCCTCAAGCTTCCGCCACATATTCAAGTCTATCCAATCTTCCATATTTTGTAAATTTAAGGAATTTCATATTGCGCCAAAGTGATTTTAGGATTGTCATTAATTACCACCATTACCAGTTGTAGTTGATGACCAACAAAAATATAAAGTAGATGATATTTTGGAGCATTGCTATCTATGCCATAGCAGTGGACATGTACAACTTCAATACAAAATTCTTTAGAAAAATTATCCCATTGACAATATAACATGAGAGCTTATATAGAACCTCACCTATTGCCAATATAATTTAGAGATACAATCAAAAGCAAAACAAGGACATTCTGCATTAGTAGAAAAAAAATAGTTGTAATGAGATATAAATAAGATATTTGTGTTGTTGACATATAGAAAAAGATAGTTAAAATCAAGTTTGAGAAGTTATGGAAGTTTCTAGAATTGAAACTAAGTTAGTGGATTATGTAGGATCCACCATGGAACATTTTAAAAAGAACTTAGGATAGTTATTTAGATAGGATCTACCATAGAATCTTCTAAAAAGAATTTAGGACGGTGACTTAAATAGGATCCATCATCTAAGAATATTCTTAAAAATCTAGGGTGATAGAATAAAGTATAAATAAGACTGGCTAGTCTCTTTTGGTCATTTGGTTAGGTATAGCTTTCAACCTTCTCTCTTAGTAAAGTTTGATTTTGCATCTTTTTGTTTAATTATATTTTGTTCTATTTTTATTTGCACAGCTTTGTCTTTCATATCCTATTTTGTTTGATTTTGTTTAGTTTTGTTCTAGTCCATTTTGTCATATTTTGTGATGAGATTTTATATTCCTATGAATTAAAAGAGTCTTAGATTCTTGAAATAGATTGCTCTTATTTTACTTGGTCTTTGCTATCTTTTTTTAATCATTTTCTTTAAATATAGCCATAAATACTTTGAAGAATGAATTCAAGTCATAGAATAGTTGTGAATATTTTTTCATCAATTGTGAAAATTAAAAGAAATCACTTCTTGATAAAAAAATTCCTTTATAAATCTAACTTGAATAAATCAATCAAAATATTGAAAAAAATGCAACTTCAAATAAAACTTAGCTTGTTGCAAAAAACTTCAAAATTTTGATCTTATTCCATAAAACTTCTTAGGCATATTAATCCTTGATACTTTGTACTTATAGAAGCAAGACTATTTGGAATTGGTTGTCAGGTTGATCTACTTGCTTCTTTCAACTGTATAACTTCTTGGCATAGATTCTAGACTTTTTTCATATATGTAAGACTAGTACTTTCATGATTTGCATTAGAAATACATGAGATTTCTACTCTTAGAGTATTAATAAGCTTATAAAGATTTGTAATAGTTATAAATCTATTCTTACTTCAATTGAGAATAGCATCTATAATCATTCCTTCTATAAACAACTCAAATAACTTCAAAAAAATTAAATTATGTGAAGATAATTTACAACCTCTAATAGCAAATGAAAATTTCTACAAAGAAGGATAATCCACTCTTTTTAAGAATAATATTAGTATTAAAAAATTTAATTATTTATTTAAAAATAGATAATCTATAATCTTTAAAATATATTAATAGAATTGAATAATCTACTAACTTTTAAAATAAGATAAGAATAATGAACTAACACTCTTGTCAAACTGTCAAAGATATAAACCTCAAAATTAGTGAAATCCAATACATTCTTATATTACTAGAAAAATTTAAAAAATCATTTGAAGAAGGTAATATATTGAATTAAAATGGCTATTGCAAAAGACAAAGGAATAAAAAGGCATTGATAAGAATGAAAAAGACTTCATTCTTGCCTCTATATATACTCTCTAATTAAAAACTATATAGCAATATGCTATAGGACCTCCAATACATATTGGTTTTGTTAGATACATATTTTAACTTGCAAGATAAGTTATCTATATGTGGGCTACATAATTAATTTGTTTCCCAAGTTACTAATATGTGCGATATGTGATTAACTTATTAACGAAGTTTTTAGTCTATCAATTAACTTCAAATAGGTTTAAAATCAAAGAAACATTTATGAAGCTTCTAAAAAGTTTTTTTAGAAGATATTATGAAATTAGACTATTTTTACCTTCTTGTATTTAATCATATAGATAATTCTTGGAAAAAGTATATATGTCTATGACACTTGATCTATTTGACCATCTTATTTACAAGCCTTAATTCTTCTTTTTTAGAAAGATTTGACTTTATTGACATCTTAGTTTGGACTAAAGTAATGGCTTGTATTCAAGGTATGTCATTAATACTCCTTGGCACTATTGCAAGTATATAAAGATCATCTTTCCTTTCTTCATTCAAAACCACTCTTTTCTATTCTTTTGAGTTTATATTTGCTTTCATTTTAGAGCTATCATCTTCTAGCAATGATACTTGAAGATGTCTCAATTTAGTTTGTGTATTAGCCTTTATTAATTAAAAAATCATAGAAACAACTTTTATATCTTTTTTGATTAGTTCTTTTATAATTTCATGTATTTTTGTTCTTCAACTCACAAAATTAGCTATTTCTTTATATATACTATTTATTAATAGAAACTCTTATTGGTCTATAATTAGATCCCATATTTTTGCATTAATAGAAAATTTCATTATTAGTTGCATATTAAAAATATCTAAAATTATTAATATTAATTATTTTTAAAAAAATGTATATATTTATATATATTATAAACAATCATTTAAAATTGAAAATACTCTAAAAAGAGATGTTTTGGACTATCAATATTCTTTTTTTGAGTTTTAGTCACTATCCTATATTACACCTTCAATAAGAATAGTAGCCTCCAATCCTTTCATAAATTTCATATTCTTCTTAATGTCTCCAAAGATTGTAATTCAAACCTTGGAAGTTCTTACAAATGTAGCTAATTATAATACTATTCCATAGAGCCAACTATACATGATAAGCATCAAAAAACCTTGGAAGTTCTTACAAATGTAGCCAATTATAATACTATTCCATAGAGCCAACTATACATGGTAAGCATCAAATCCAAATCATTCTATACATTGGTTTCTATCACAAGAAGAAGAATTGTGGAGGGATTTCTTGAATCAAATTCTTCTCTTTTTCTAAGTGGTTGATCTTTGTGTTTGGACTATAATCACATAATAGATTATCATATTTTAAAATATGAAAAGACATACAAAGCACAGATAATTATTTCTAAATAATTTCAAGTATAAAAAATATAAAAATAAATAAATAACTATGATTTATAAAAATAAAGAATTTATAAAATAGATATCTTTAAATCTTATATTCATAAAAAAAATATGTTTTAAAAAATAATACAATAAAGATTAGAATTATATTTAAAATCTATATTTATATATAAAGCCTTTATTATAGACTCTAGAATTAATTAAAGAGATGCTAAAGATTATATTATAATTGAAAGTTGATACAAAGGTAGTATTAATAAATTTATATTTCAATATATAAAATAATTATTACATATAATTACTAAGATAACTTTTTGAATTTAGCTAAGTAATATGTATTTTGATTGATCAAAGAATAAACTTAAATTTGAATAAATATGACTATTATTATTAGAAAAATAAAAAAAATATATAATTTCTTTTACAAATATATGTTATTTATTATTTCTATCTTTTGATTTTATTATCTCAAATAAAAATATTTTTTAAAATTTTAAAAATAATTTATTATTTTATATTAAAAAATAGTTATAAAATAGGATGTAGTATAATAAATCAAGTATAAAACTTTAATAATAATTAATAATAAATAAGAGACAGTAGTTTTAAAGTTTAAAAAATAACTGGTTTTAAAAATTATTTTGTGACAATCTATTTTACTTAAGTTATTTTAGTTATAAATAGATTGGAGTTGTTTAGATAAAGATAAGAAATTTTTGGGAGCTAGTTTTATATCTTTGAACAATAATGTAAACATATAATATAAACCATATAAAAAATGGTTTTTTTTAGTATAGAAAATAATAGATTTTAGATGCTATTTATATAAAAATATATTTATCTTAGTTATTAACAACATATCATTCAAATAGTTTTTGAAGTTGAAAAATCTTATAGAAAATCTTACAAGATAGATCTTAATATTATGGAAATATAATTTCAATCTACAAAATTAAAATAGTTATAAAAATATATATTTTAACAACATTAATATGAATTAATCTTTAAATCAAACTAATTAATAATATAAATAAGAGATAGTACTTATTAATTAATATTTTTTAAGAATTTTAAATACAAACAAATGATGTCAAGAAAATTCAATATTAATTTTCTATTTTTAAATTTATAAAAAGCTTATTCTAATGGTTGCCTTTATTTCATTAGTCATTGCTTCAATCTTCCTAAAGATTCCATCAAGTTTACTTAAGTACATTGTACGGTCTAAATATTCAATATAATAGCAACAAAACATATATTTGTTTAAAGACAATTTACTTTATAAACATTAAACCATCTAAGAATTGTTGTAACTATTCTATATGTCTTTTTAAAATTCCTATAATTTAATGTGATTAGAAATAAAATTCTATTAGAATTGTTATAAACATTAAAATATAAAAATATAAAATATAAATAAAGATTTAAAAATATATATTACAACCTTTAAAATTTTAAAGCAACTATAAAAAATTACTACAATTGTCTTAAGTTTCTAAATGTTTTGAAATTTATTAGATATAATAATATTTTAATTTATATAAGTTTTTTAATTTATGAATAAAAAAATAAAAATAATCAATCAATGTCAGAGATATATACCTATTGTAATTTTTATCTAGCTAATATGAATAGGTAGAATTAAATAAAAGTAGATTAATTTCATAATATCATCTAAAAAAGCTTCTTAGAAGCTTCTTAGACGTTGTTTTCACTTTACATATGTTTCTAGTTAATTAATAGGTTACAAACTAGGTCAATAAGCTATCCACATGCCACATGTGTTGGTGGCTTGCAGAACAAGCTAACTATGTGGTCACCATATAAAAAACTTGCCTTAAAAATCAAGATATGTATTATACAAAGTCAACACATTTTTAGAGGTCCTATAGAATATTGCTACATAGATCCTAGATAGATAGTATATATAGAGGCAACAACGAAGTTGTGAGGCCAAATTTCACCACTTGATGAAATCTATGCCACACAACAAGTCCAAGAGGTGGAATTGGAGAGCTCCCAATTGTGTAATTGTTAGATTAATTTAAATCTTTATATTAAAAATTCAATTAGTTTAGGCCTTCCAAGCAATGGTTATCAACATTAAATTAACATATTAAATAAAATTTATTATGCAACCATAATAAAAATAATTAATTAAGTTATTACTATTAATTGACTATAAGAATAAAAACTGAAGTTTGAATTAAAAACAAAGTTATAAGTTAAGTTAAAAAAAGTTAAAGTTAAAAATTAAGATTAAAAGGTTAATTTAAAATTTAAAATTAAAAGGTTAAGTAAAAAAAGTTAAATTAAAAGTTAAAATTAAAAGTTCAGTTTAAAAGTTAAAAATTAAAAATTAAAGTTAAAAGTTAAAGTGAGAATATTAAAGGTTAAAATTTAAACTTAAAATTTCTTAGCCAAAAAGTAAAATGTGGAGCTTACAAGTCACTATGAAGACGATAGTAAAAATAAAGTGAGAGAGGTAAAAGCGAAGGTACCTTAACAACACGTAAGGATTGAAGGCAGAAACTCCCTTCCACTCCAAAATTCGCCAAAATTTGTAATCGGCTTCAATTTGAATAATTCTTAGGTAATTGCAAGGCTGACTTGAAGGTTCTTTTGATCCAAAAATCTTTGTTGCAATCTAATGATCCAATCGTGAGAATTCCTCCTTTGAAGTTGAGTGATCCAAACTACCACGGTGACCAACTCTCTTCACTTAGAAATTCACTAGAAATTCCGATTATCTTCAAATTCACCAAAAATTGTGCCTTTCAGAGCTTAGCTTATAAATCTTGATGCTCCCAAAATTTCAAATAAATCCAATCACCAGGAACTAAGAAATGCATTTCCAAACTCGATTGGTTCAAACTGCAAAGGCAGTCGACTCCCTCAAACTCAAAAATTCACCAAAAATTCCTTCTTACTCCAAATCAAGCAAGTCTTATCTTGTTGAAAAGCTAACAACAAAAGCTACAATGATTAAAAATATTACATTGAAAAAAATAGAAATTGAGTGACTGATTGAAGAAAATCCGAGGCCCTTAAAACCCTTGTAGTATTTGAAAGGCCGAGGAGATATCTACCTCAATGAAACATATTTTAAAACTTAATGACCATCCTTCACAATGCAAAATCCATACATACACAATCGCAAGGATTACAATGAGAATTAAAATCTAAATGAAATTAAGATTAGGGTTTCGGCCAAATTTTGGCATGGCTCTGCCCTTCATCTAAAAGAGGAGAGAGAGAGGGCTTAGAAAACCAAGCCTCTCTTATACAATTGAGTGGAGGCTCATAAAAGGGTGGCTACCTCTCTACCTTTGATTTTTAAGATCCCTAATCTAGATCTACGGCCTTCATTCATCGAAGAGCCAATCTTGTTACCAAGGCTGATGGTTCTTGTAAGTAGTCAAGAAAGCATTTTTTTTGTAAATCTAACTTCACTATTTTATTCAAAACACCTTTTTAAGCTAAGATCGACTACTCACATGCCTCAATCCATGCTCAATTATAATTTTCATGGAAGTTTTTACTTACAAGGATCTTGGTAATTTTTGTGAAATTCTTCAAAATGAGAATTTCATTGCTTCCCTTGTATTTTGAAGGAGAGGTTGCTGATCTTGTTTTCTTCACTCCACAAGGTAAATCCAGTGCCACCATTGCATTAAAAAGATTCCCATTATGTAGAAGAACCACCATGCCACTTAAATTTGTCAAATTTGGAGGAAAATCCAAAATTATCATTGCTAACTTTCCTAACTCTTTTAGAGAATTATAATTCCAACTCCTAAATCATGTGAATGATTATAGACACACTCATAGGTTTTTAGTCAACCCTTATAGTAATGACTAACAACCTCTAGATTATTAAACTAACTAAATTACTATTCTAACTTTCTAATTCTTATCACTTTATTCCTAATTAACCTAATTCAAGGAATTAAGCTATAATTTATACCATCAAGGGTTTTAATCCTAAAAATTCTATAAAACTAAATTCTACTTATATAAATCCTAATCTAACATGTTTAATTATCATAAAATAGAAAAATAATAAAAATTTAAATTTTAGAGTATAATTGAGAGCTCATAGAAGTCTTCTTCACTTTTTTGAATTTCTTCCTTGCTTCTAATCTAGATTCAAGAGTCTCTAGTTTCTTTGTCTTTTAGCAATAGCCATTTTAATTTTTTATATATATATATTTTTTTATTTTTATTTTATCACTTTTCTTTTGACATAGATTTTTCAAATTTATGTATCTTTTTTTTATTCATGTCCTTGATAGATTGACAAGAGTGCACTTATAATATTAGAATGTTATTTTTCCTTGATTAAGAGTTGATTATCATTTTTTTTTAATAAAATATAAGCATATTAGAAGTTGTGGATTATCTTCTTTTAAATTAATATTATTATTAGTATTTTCTTTATTCTCAAGTCCTCTCTTCTCTTTATCTTGGGTAATATTAGATTTTTTTTTCAAGTGCTATCATGGCAGAGCTTCTTAAAATAAAGAATGCAATAGCTCAAATATAAGAATAATTGAAAGAGTTGATGCTTGTAATACATCAATTCAGTTTATTGCCACTAAGAGTAACAAAAATAGCAAGAAGAAAAAATACACATATGCTTGGAGCCACTTCAACATTTATACCAAAGCACATCTTTTTTTCTATAGTAGAACATGTTTCTAATATTAAAAAAATCTAAAATTACCTTATCTAAGAAGTTTGATGATACAAGATCTAAATTTTGAAGATTTATCAATCAAGTATAACTTATGATTAAACTTCAACCTTGAAGCTATCTAATGTCGAGATCCTAAGTTAGATTCATTGATATACTTTTTTTAGGTTCAGTGTTATTATGATTTTCATCTTTTTTTAAATAACAAGATTTAATATTGGATAATCTAGAGGCTTTTTTGATAAAAAAAATCAATCTATGTATAGAGAACATGATGTAATTTGTATTGCAACTAATAAGATCCATATCTTATAACAAGGCAATCAATCAAAGACATCACATACTTTATAATTTCAACAATTAGTGATTAATGTCAAGTGGGATGATATTGACTTTATCAACTAATTTTTCTATGGATTACAATATAAGGTAAAGAGATTGATGCTCAATTTACTTGATCCTCAAACATTGAATCAAGCAATTGATTTTGTTGTAAAGTGTGACAATCAATTTTTTGAGTTTAAATCTGAGAATCATGCAAGAAAACCTACATGTTATTATAATTCAATGTCAATTTTGATGACCTCCTAATTTAAATATTTAGAAGTAAAAGACATACAAATTGATGCGATTCAATTTAAATCTCTTACTAAACAAGAAAAGATTCATTGTTCTCAAAAAAGTCTATATTTATATTATAGAAAAGCTAAGCATATTGCTCAATATTGTCCAAAGAAATGAAGAAATTACAAAATGATGAGTACAATTATCAAAGATGAGAAAATGTCAAAAAATAAGTTTGTCTAACTTCAATAAGAACCATGCAACTGGAATCTTGTACAAATGAAGGTCCTATCCTTTCTTTAGAATCTTCTCTTTATTTTAAAATAAATGTGTATTTAAGACCTAATAAACACAAAGCCTTTATTTTAATAGATTCAAGAGTCTTAGCTTGTTTTTTAGATGAAGAGTTTATTAAATCCCATAAAATATTGTTAGTACAAAAAATTAAATCTGTACATAAAGAAGTCATAGATGGCCATCTTTTATCTTCTAGAGATATTACTCATAAAATACTTCCTATAGATGTAGCAATAAATGGTCATAATAGTTTCATAATTTATAATATTATTAAGTATTCTTCTAATTTGATTATTTTAGATATATTGTGGTTAGAAAAATAAAATCTTGTGATAGATTGGATTTCTTATAAACTTGACTTGCCTTAGAGCATTGTTAAGAGTTTTGTGAAAAGCCATAAGTCTAATGTAGCTAGATTTATACTTATAGATACAAAAGCTTTCTTGCATGTTTAAAAAAAAAGATCTTCTTTTGTTATTTATGCCGCATCCATTTTTAATGATGGAAAGACTTCAAGTCATATTCCAAGTAAATATCAAGATTTTTAAGATATTTTTGAAAAAAAAAATACAAATATATTTCAAGATCATCCATATGATTGTTCAATTGATCTTAAAAAGAAAAGTCAGCTACCATTTGGTCCAATCTATAATTTATCACAAAATAAGTTAATTGAACTCAAGAAGTATATTGATGAAAACTTAGCCAAGAATTTCATACATCATTCAAAATGTCGTACTGAAACTCCTAACTTATTTGTGAAGAAAAAAGATAGATCACTACGAATGTGCATAGATTATTGAGGACTCAACAAGATTACTATCAAGAATAGGTACCCTTTATTCTTAATATTTGGACTTCTTGATTAACTAAATCAAGCTAAGATCTATATAAAAATAGATCTACAAGGAGCATACAACTTGGTCTACATTAAAGAATGAGATGAATAAAAGAAAATATTTTAAATAAACTATGGAAACTTTGAATATAATGTCATGCCTCTTGGACTCATGAATGTATCAACTACTTTTCAACATCTTATGAATGATGTTTTTTGTAAGTTTTTAAATAATTTTATTATCTATTACTTAAAAAAATATTTTAATCTATTCTAAGAATACAAAAGAGCATAAAATTTATGATTGTCATGTGTTACAAAAATTTAGAGATGCAAGATTGTACACCAAGTTGAAAAAGTATGTATTCTATATTATTCAAATTGACTTTTTAGGATATATCATTTTCAACAAAGGACTTAAGATGGATTCTAAGAAGGTTCAAACTATTATAGATTAAAAGATTTCAAATCTTCATTAATAATTTTTATTAAGTTGTACCTCTTCTTACTATCTTATGTGCAACAACAAATTTGTTTAGAGCAAAGAAGCTAAAACATCTTTTGAAATCTTGAAGATAACATTTATATCTGCATCAATCTTGTATCAAGTTGACTTTTCAAAGGTATTTTTTATCAAAATAGATGCATCAGATTTTGCTCTCGGTGTTGTTTTGTCATAAATATAAGAAGATGATAAGCTCTATCCAATAGATTTTTATTCCACAAAATTCTTAGCAGTCAAAATTAATTATGAGATCCATAATAAAGAAATTCTTATAATTATGTATTCTTTTCAAGAATAGTGTCATTATCTAAAAGACACTTCTAATCCAATCACAGTATATATGGATCACAAGAACCTCAAACATTTCATATCCGCATGTGTTTTGAATTGTTGCCAGTCTCATTGGAGCATGTCTTTATTAAGATTTGAGTTCAATATCACTTATCGGCTAGAAAAACAACAAGGTTTGTGTGATGCTCTTTCTAGACATTTTTATCTTACACCTAAAAGATGAGATGTAATTTTTCATTAATAAATAATAATTTTATTGAAGCAAGAATAATTTTACCTTTAAATAGTAAAATCAACATTGACTATTGATTCAACTTTTTTCAAGCAAATTCAATTGAGTAAGTCATTTGACCTTCTTATTTATGAAATCAAGAATACTTCTTTTAAGTCTCATGATACTTCTAAGTTTGACTTCAAGAACAACCTACTTTATTTTGAAGGATGCTTATATGTTCTAGAAAGAGAAGCATATTTATGTGGTCTTGTCATAGATATATACATTTACTTCAATAATTACTTATATAATTAGGTATAAGTAGATAAATATAGATTAATTTTATAAAATCTTTTAATAAAACTTTTTAGAAGCTTTATAGATATGGTTTTAATTTTAGATGTATTTATAGGTCAAAAACTTAGCCAACAAGTTAACCACATATTGGTAGCTTATAGAACAAGTTAACTCCATATAATAGCTTGTGGAACAAGGTAATCATATGGCGTATATATATATATATATATAACTTGTCTTATAAGTTAAGACATGTAGCTAGCAAAGTCAACATGTTTTGGAGGTCCTATAGGACATCACTACATAACTCCTAGTTAAGAGTATATATGGAGGCAAGAATGAAGCTTTCTTCACTCTTGTCAATGCCATTGTAGTCCTTAGTCTTGTTTCAAGACTTTCTAGTCCTCTTATTTTTAACAATAGCTATTCTAGTTAATATTACATTACCTTTTGGGTGACTTTCTAGTTATCTTCAGTGACACAAGAATATATCAAGGATACTCTTTCTTTGAGATTTATGTCCTTGACAATTTGATAAGAGTATTAACATATATTTTTTTGTCTTATCTTAAAAGTCAATGGATTATCTCACTTCTATTGTTGTATTTTGAAGGTTGAGAATTACCCACCTTTTAAACAAAAAAATCTTATTTTTTAAGACTGATCTTTTTTTAAAGAGAGTAGATTACCCTTCTTTGTGGAAATTTTTATTAGAGGTTACAGATTATTCTTCTCTAATTTAACTTTTTAGATTTGTTTAAATTACCTATAGAAAGAAAGATTATGGACGCTACACCTAACGGAAGTGAGAATAGATTTACAAGTATTTCAAATATTCATGAACTTGTCAACACTCTTAGAATAAAAATCTTACATATTTCTAATATGAATCATAGAGGTAGTATACCTACACCTATGAAAAAAGTTCAGAGTCTGCGATAAGAAGTTGTACAATTAAAAGAAGCAAGTAAATCGACCTCACAACCAAATTCAGGGAGTTTTGCTTCTACAAGTATGACAGGGACAAGGATTAGTATACCTGAGAAGTTTGATGGAACAAGATCAAAATTTTGACGATTTTTGCAATAAGTCAAGCTCTATCTAAGGTTGCATCTTTTTCAATATTCTAATGGATTTACTCAAGTTGGATTCATAAGTGCACTTCAATGAAGAAGTACTCTTTCTTGGTTTCCGCCTTAAATGAGAACGAGTGGCAAAGACCAAACTCTTATCTTCACAACAAGGATCACGATCAGCTACCACATATGTTGTTGAATTTCAAAACCTTGCTTGCGATATGGACTAGAATGACAAAATACTTATCAAAAAAATTTGATATGGATTAAAGAATAGTCTCAAAGATTTATTATTAATAATACCAAAAACAAAATCTTTAAAAAAATTTAATGCTAAAGCCATTGTATACAATAATTGATTATTTGAAAAGCATCAAGAACAATGACTTGGCTAGAGAAGAACAAGTCAAGTAATAGTGGCAGCTTCTCAATTTTTTGAAACATATTCATTAAAGTCGGAAGTAATGTAAATTAATACAATATATTTTAAAACTCTCACAGAGCAAGAAAAGACTCGACGTTGCCAAAAAGATTTATGTTTATACTGTCAAAGAAGTAACTCAATTACAAAATGAGGAACACAATTACCAAAGAAGATAATGTCTTAGAAAACAAGTTTCTTCAACTACAATAGGGACTGTGCAGTTGGAATCACGTGCAACACCTAGTAAAGGTCTTATTCTCTCCTCAAACCCTTCACCTTGTTTTATAATAGATGTGCGTTTAGGACCTAAAAATCACAAAGTCTTTATCTTATTAGATTCAAGAGCCTCAACCTATTTTATAGATAAAGATTTTGTCAAAAATCAAAAAATATCTTTACTCAAAAAAACTAAATCTGTACATGTAAAAATCATAGATGGTCATTTGTTGTCTTTTGGAAATGTTACTCATGAGACTATTCCTTTTGATGTAACAATTAAAGATCATAAAAACATAATAATATTTAATGTAATAAGATCTCTCTCTAATCCAATTATTTTAGGATTATTGTTGCTAGAAATATAACCTTCAAATAGATTGGATTTCTTGTAACAACTTTTTTAATAGTATAATCTAAGATCAAGTTAAAAAGTAGAAGTACAAAAGTCTAGTACTTCCAAACTTTTACAAATAGGTGCAAGAGTTTTTATGCATGCTGTAAAAGAAGGATCATCTTTTACTATATATGCTATACCGATTTCTAATGGTGAAAAAATATTAAGATATATTCTTAGCTAATATGAAGAATTCTAAGGCATTTTGAAAAGAGGAATGAAAATATTCTTCTAGAGTATCAACCTTATGAGTGTTCAATTGATTTGTAAGAAAGAGTTCAACTACGATTTGAATCAATTTATAGCTTAGCACAAAATGAGTTTGCTACATTGAAGGAATATATTGATGAACTTGGCAAAGAACTTCATATGCCATTCTAAATCCCCAATTGAAGCTCCTATCTTATTTGTGAAGAAGAAAGACAATTCTCTGTGGATGTGTGTGGATTATCAAGGACTCAATAAGATCACTACCAAGAATAGGTATTCTTTGCCTTTGATTTCAGGACTTCTTAATCAACTCAATCAAACAAAGATCTATACCAAAATAGATATATGAAGAGCATACAACTTAGTTTGTATCAAAGAAGGAGATAAATGGAAGACTGATTTTTGAACTAGGTATAGATATTTTGAATATAATGTCATGCCTTTTGGACTCACAAATACACCATCCACTTTTCAACATCTTATGAATGATGTTTTTTATAAATTTCTACAAGATTTTGTTATTTTCTATTTAGACGACATTCTAATCTACTCTAAGAATGTAGAAAAATATAAACTTCATATTTGTCATGTGTTACAAAAATTTAGAGATGCAAGATTATATATCAAATTAGAAAAGTGTATATCCACACTACTTAAGTTGACTTTAGAGGGTATATCATTTCCAACGAAGGCCTTATGATGGATCCCAAGAAGGACCAAATTATTATAAATTAGAAGATTTCAGGAACAGTATGAGATGTACAATGATTTTTAGGCTTTGCTAATTACTACCGAATCTTCATCATGAATTTTTTTTCAAGTTACAGCTCTACTTATACGTTTGAATTGTAAAGACAAACTTGAGTGGAATAAAGAAGCAGAAGCATCATTTAATGCTTTAAAGAATGAATTTATTTTTAGACCAATCTTGTATCGCATCAACTTTTCTAATACATTTTTTATGGAAATAGATGCATCAGACTTTGTAATGATTGCCATGTTGTCACAAATGGAAATAGATGATAAACTCCACCCAGTAGCTTTTTATTCTAAGAAATTTTCAACAACCAAAATTAATTATGAGATCAATAACAAAGAGGTCCTTGCAATCGTGGATTCATTTCAAGAATGGCATCATTATCTAAAAAGCTTTTCATATCCAGTTACTATTGTTGTCCTGTAATTGCTTATAGTATGTAAAAATTAATTAAGACATATAATATGATTGTAAGTCTTAATTTAGATTAGAGTGGTTAGTAAATAAATTTAAAGAGAATTGATATAAGAAAATTTATTTGGAGATTTATCTATTTTGATTATAATATTTATATTATGTAGGATTTAGATATTTAGTATAAAGTTTAAGAGAAGGTTGGAGTCTAAAGATGAAAGTCTAAACTATTAGGAGGCTTATTGGGAGGGATGAAAGCAAAGCATCGTTGGATGAAGATAAGACATGGAGATCTTCATTCCTATTGATCGAAGGCCATGCCCAATGGGCTTCAAGGAGGCTGCCCGAGGCCTTATTAGAGATTAGGGTTTTTATTTCGAAGTAATTCGAGTTTTAGAGGCTAGGGTCAGCAAGTTTAGGGTTTTGGGTATAATTTGGGTGAAGAGTTTGTGTGATTTCGAATTTTTGTGAAGGAGATATAGGTGTTCAAAGTTAAAGTGTCAAATTTGTACCTACTGTTACTCTTTGAAGCATAACATATTCATACAAAGAGAATTGAAAGATCAGCAACTACAATTGAAGAGAAAACTTTTTTAGCTACACTTTAAAAATATTGTTTGACAAATTCCAAGTCTAGATGAAGGAGTTATAGGGCATTGAAGACAGCACATGTAATTTAAAGGCAGTAAGAGAGTCATTTTGTTGATAGTAATGTTTGGAGCCATATCTTAAGTTTTTAGAAGCATTTTTGGCTCAAAATTTCCATAAGTATGAATTATTAAGTTAAAAAGCTATAGATCAAAGTTTCATGTATTGTAGTACTTAGTTTATGAAATATAAAGAAATTAGCACACAAGTGTATATAAGCTAGGGTTGAAAGCTACTATTAGGGTTTTCATGATATCTCAAGATTTATAACGAATTTGTAGTTGAATTTTTTTCTAGTAGTTTTTGAAAGAATATCAATACTTCATATAAAATTTAGGATTTTTTGGACGGTCCGATCATGAGTTATAAGCTGTTGAAATTTGAGAAATATTTCTCATAAGGATATATAAGGTTTTAAGATACTTTATCATACATTTGGGTGTTTTCTTGGTACTTGTGCTTATGTATTGATGTAATTGACCAAAAAAGAAAAATATTATATATATGAACTTGGTACTTTTATATCTTAGACTTGATTGAGAATTTAGTGGTAGCCAGAAGCCTAGAGCTTTCTTGAGGCAAACTCTCTCTACTCCGACACTGTGTATATAGATCATAAGAACGTCAACTACCTCATGTCAGCATGTATTTTGAGTTTTCGTCAAGCTCGTTGGATCATGTCTTTATCCATGTTCTATTTCAAGATCACTTATTGACCCAAAAAATAACAAGGTCCATCAAACATTCTTTCTAGACATTCTTATCTTATACCAAAAGAAAGAGATGTATCTTATGATCAACAAAGAACGATTCTCTTGAAGCATAAGTATTTTCATCTTCAAGCAATAAAATCAATATTCACTGATGATTCAAACTTTATCAAGCAAATCCAATGAAATATATCTTCTAATCTTCTTCTTCATAATATTAAGAATCTTTCTTCTAAGTTTCATGATATTTCAAAGTTCGAGTTCAAGAACAACCTTCTTTATTTCAAAATATGCCTATATATTCTAGAAAGAAAAGCACGTTTATCTGTTCATCAAACACGTCATGACTTTCCAGCAGTAGGATATTTTAGATACAATAAGACTTTAGAGCTTATATCTAAAGATTTTTGGTAGCCGCCAATGTGAAAGGTGATAAAAGTCTTTGTACAATCATGTGATATTTGTTCAAGATTCAAAACTCCTCGCCATAGACCTTACAGAGTGCTTCAAGTGTTACCTATTCCAAAATAACCATGATCTTCTGTTTTTATGGATTTTATCATAGATCTTCTAATCTCAGGTTCTCATGATTCTATATTCATAATTTTAGAACACTTCTCCAAAATGGCACATTTTGTACCATGTATAAAATATATTTTAGGTAAAAAAACTAAGCTTTTTATTGATAATATCTATCGCTATCACAGATTGTTAAAAGATATTATATCGGATAGGCAGATTCAATTTGTATCAAGATTTTAGAAAATCTTATTTAAGATTCTAAAAGAGGATATAAAGCTTCTTTTGGCTTTTCATCCTCAAATTGATGGACAAACAAAATAGGTGAATCAAATTTTGGAACAATATTTGAGGTGTACTATCATCTATCATCAAGATGATTTGACAACTTTTTTGCCATTGGTAGAGTTTGCATATAATAATTTAGTACATTCTTCTACTCAACAAACACCTTTCTTTACTAATTATGGTTGTCATCCATGACTTGATACTTTTGACTTTTTAAAAGTTGATAATCCTGTAGTGGAAGATGTAACAAATTATGTATCAGAGCTACATGCAACAATAAAGATACAATTAAAAGAAGCTCAAAGATGGCAAAAGACCAACAAGGATGCTTATCACAAGGAGCAACCACAATTCAACATAAGTGACAAAGTATGATTACTTCGTTACAATATCAAGACTACTTGTCTTTATGATAAGTTGGACTATTGTAGGCTGGGATCTTTTTCTATTTGTGAACAAATCAATCCTATTGCTTATCGATTATATCTACTAGAGTCTATAAAAATCTACCATATATTTCATGTATTCCTTCTTGAGCATATAAGACAATTAATATTTTTTGAAGAAGACAAATGCTACCTCTTTCTATAGAAATAAATAATAATCAAGAGTTTGAGGTGGAAGAAGTCTTAGAATCAAGGTGGCACTGAAATAGGTTGAAATATCTTATTCATTGGTGCGGATATGATATTAGTGAACATACATAGAAGCTATCAAAGAATCTTGGAAATGCAGCAAAAAAATTTGAAGCTTTTCATCAACGAAATCCATCAAAATTAAGATAAAAAATAGTAAATTTTTGCTATAAAAGAAACAAAATCAAAAGAAGATAACATTCTACTTTCTATCATTCTTTGTAGTTTGTATGTATTTGTGACACTAAAAAGATGGAGAACCAATTATGAGTAGATTCAACTTAAGAGCTTTCATTTGTGGTGTCGAGATAGAGAGAGTTTGCCTCAAGAAAGCGCTGGATTCCTGGCTGCCACTAAATACTCAATCAAGTCTAAGATACAAAATTACCAAGTTTATATATATAATATTTTTCCTTTTAGGGTAATTACATCAATACATAAGCTCAAGTATCAAGAAAACATCCAAATGTATGATAAAGTATCTTAAAACCTTATATATCCTTATGAGAAATATTTTGCAAACTTCAAAAATTCATATCTCATGATCAAACTATCTAAACAATCCTAAATTTTATATAAAGTACTGATATACTTTCAAAAACTACCACAAAAAAAATTCAACTATAAATTCGTTACGGATCTTGAGATATCACCAAAATCCTAATAGTAGCTTTAAACCCTAGCTTACATATACCTGCATACTATTTTCTTCATATCTCACAAAATAAGTACTCAAATACCATGAAACTTCAATCTATAGCTTTTTAAATTAATAACTTATACTTATAGAAAATTTGAGCTAAAAATTCATCCACAAACTCAAGATATGGATCCAACCATTACTATCAATAAAATGACTCACTTACTGCCTTTGAATTATATGTGTTGTCTTCAATGTCCTATAACTCTTTTATCCATATTTGAAGTTTATCAAAAAATATATATTAAGAATATTGAAGAAAGTATTCTCTTCAATTCCAGTCACCGATCTTTCATTGCTCTCCGTATGCATATGTTATGCTTCAAAGAGTGACAATAGGTACAAATTTGACACCTTAATTTTGAATATCTATATGTCCTTCAAAAAAACTCAAAATCACATTAGTTCTTCATCCAAATTATATCTAAAACCCTGAACTTACTGACCCTAGTATCCAAAGCTCGAATGAATTTGAAAGAAAAATCCTAATCCCTAATAGGGCCTTGAGCAGCCTCCTTGAAGTCCATTGGACATGGCCTTCAACCAATAGGAATGAAGATCTCCTTTCCTTGCCTTTATCCAACTATGCCTTGCTTTCATCCCTCCCAACAAGCCTCCTAATAGTTGAGATTTTTTTCTTTAGGCTCTAATCTCTTCTTAAGGCTTTATACTAAACATTTAGGTCTTATAATTTTTTTAAATATTATAATTAGAAAGATAAAATTTAAAATAAAGTTTCTTAAATCCACTCTCTTTAAATTAATCTATTAGCCATTCTAACATACACCAACACTTATGAACATATTATATGTTCTAATTAATTTTTACATACTATAAATAATTACAATATGACAACGGATTTATCAGATGAAACATAACAATTGTCACAACCTTTAAGGCAAAAAAATCAAGATAAAGATCTTTAAGAATGATATGTCCTTCCTCGAATAGATGGAAAGATACAATGTGTTTGGTATCACAACCTTGGAAGAAACTCCCGCTATTTGGTGATTTTATTAGAAGTAGGAACAACTCTTGATGGTGATCCAAATATTTTATTTGAAAGAAGTCACGAACGCCTCCACAATGACTAAATAATTTGGTGGTCTTCTCACCCTAGTATGGAAAACTATCAATGTTTGAGAGGGCCTATCAACCAGCTTCAAAGAGACCAAAGATCAGAGTATGTAGCAAATACAATTCATCGCATCTTAGACTTCCTAGACATATGAAGACTACTCATTTTAGAACTTGTCCCTAGAAGGGAGGGTTACTTCATGGACATATACATTTACTTCAAAAATTACTTATATGATTATGTAGAAGTAGGTAAATATAGTTTAATTTCATAAAATCTTTTAGTAAAGCTTCTTAGAAGCTTCATAGATATGATGTCATATAGCATGATTTGCTATCTAGAAATACACTAGATATCTAGCTATGGAGAGTTTAGCTTAAAACTTTATATGAATTTTGTCTTAGCTTCCAAAACTCCTTTGATTTGCATAAAACTCAAAATATAACAAAATCCCTTCAAAATAAATTTTTTCTACAAAGGATTTTCTTGTTTTAAATTTTAGAAATTCATAACTCTTGATCTAGCCATTAAAATTGTCTCAAATTTATAGAATAAATATAAATCATCCTTAAGTTTTATTAAAAAAAAAAAAAAAAAAAAAACTACAAATTCACTCCCGATCTTTTGGCATCTAAAGAGCCCTAGCAGACGCTCTAAATCCTAATTTACAAGCATCCAAGAACTGTTTTATTAATATCTCAAGAACCCAATACTCAAATATCATCAAACTTATGTAAAACATTTATTAACATAAAATTACACATTTTCTGAAATTTTGAGCCAAAACCTTATCAAATTGCTCAAGATATAGTTCAAGACACAACCACTAATAAATCAGGTCACTTACTACCCTTAGATTGCATGTGTTGACTTCAAAATCCAATAACTCCTTCATTTCAACTTAGAATCCAACAAGCAGTATATCAAAAGTATAGTTGCAAAAGTGCTCTCTTTAGTTGCGATTGCCGATCCTCAATTTCCATCCGTACGCGTGCATTATGTCAAAAAGAATGACAATAGCTCTCAAATCAACATCTTAACTTTGAGCGCCTATATCTCCTTCATATAAACTCCAAATCATATAAGATTTGCACCAAAACCATAGTCCAAAACCTAAACTTGCTGAACTTAGCCTTCAAAACTTGAATGGCTTCGAAAAACTAACCCTAATCTCTAATATGGCCTCGGGCAGCTTCCTCAAAGCCTATTGGTCATGATTTTTGACCAATAGGAATGGAGATTTTCATCATTCATCTCCATTCATCTATATTAGTGTCCTAACTACTCCCTTTGCTACCGAAACCCTTCTTCAATCTTTTTTTTTTTTTTTATAAGATTTACATAATTTATGCTCTAAACACCAAATAAAAGAACCAAAATAAGTTTTCAAAGATCACCAATGTCTAACAAAGGTGACTCTAAATATTTAGAAGTTACTATCAACCAAAACCAATCTTAAAAGCCACTATCAAAAATAAAATTAAAGTTATACAAATTCTATAGTAATCTTTTTAAACAACCTCTTCTCAAAGTAATAATCAAATTATATTCTACAACCAATTAAAATCTATTAATACGGCTCTCTCCATATTACTTAGTAAATTATATATTAAATACATAATTATATTATTTTCATATAGTAGCCAAATTACAACACAACAATTTTTTTTAACTTTATATGTATTTGTAGGTCAAAAACTTGGCCAATAAGTTAACCACATGTTAGTAGCTTGTAGAACAAGTTAACTCCGCATAATAACTTATGGAACAAGTTAATCATGTGGCACATACATAGATAACTTGTCTTGTAAGTTATGACATGTGGCTAGCAAATTCAACATATTTTGGAGGTCCTATAGGACATCACCATGTAGTTCTTAGTTAAAAATATATATGGAGGTAAGAATGAAGCTTTCTTCACTCTTATTGATGCCATTCTAGTTCTTAGTCTTGTTTCAAGACTTTCTTATCCTCTTATTTTTAGCAATATCTATTCTAATTAATATTACATTACCTTTTGAGTAACTTTTTAGTTTTCTTCAATGACACAAAAGTATATTGAGGATTCTCTTTCTTTGAGGTTCATCTCCCTGACAGTTATGCAAGCACGTCACAACTTTCCAACAACAAGATATTTTAGATACAATAAGACTTTAGAAATAATATTTAAATATTTTTAGTGGATGTAAATGTGGAAGACTGTAAAAGACTTTATTCAATCATGTGACATTTGTTCAAGGTCAAAAACTCCTCATCATCGGCCTTATAGACTTCTTTACTATTATCTATTCCAAAACAACTATGTGTTAGGGACATAGTCTTAAGAACCTTCTAGAGACAAGTTTCTAGAACCTTCTAGAAGCAAGTCTCTAGAACCTTCTAGAAGCAAGTCTCTAGAACCTTCTAGAAGCTTCCTAGTTGATAGAAGATGTTAGGGACATAGTCCTTAGAACCTTCTAGAGACAAGTTTCTAGAACCTTCTAGAAGCAAGCCTCTAAAACCTTCTAGAAGCTTCTTAATTGGTAGAAGTTGCTTGAGAAGCTTCCTAAATAGAAGTATATATTGGAATCGAGGCTGAAGAGTTCTTCAGTCTCGACAACACATCTCTTGGAGCTCTAGCTCACCTCTCTAATGTTATTCTTGTATTCATCTGATTAATCTAGTTCTTGCCAGTTCTTCTTGAACTTCTTGTTAGATCTCGAGTCTGTATTTTTGTATCCGTGACAATTTATCGAGGCTGAACTCACCTTAGATATCAGAGCTAGTTTCTTCGAAGTTAGAGTGTGGATTACCCCTCTACTTGGAAGTGTACTAGAATTTTAGAGGTTGCAGATTACCCTCCTCTAAACTGATACTTCTTTTGTTACAATATTGGAGTCTTATTCTTCTTGGAGAGAGTGGATTACCCCTTTTCTTGAAGCTCTTAAGGCATTTTAGAGGTTGCGGAGTACCCTCCTCTGAACCAATATTGTCTTCTTGTAGAGTCATTTTTGTCCTTCTCTTGGAATGGCCGGAGGCCAAGACGTTAGTATGACGGAAAGTTCACAGTCCAAGTTGGATGCTATCATGAATGCCTTCGCTACGTTATCACAAAGAACTGCAGAGATTGAAGCAGTCGTGGCAAGGCTTCATAATGATGGAGCATCTGAGATGGCACAATCTAGGTTGCACCAGCTTCAAACTTCTGTACTTGGAGAAGCAACTTTGCCTCAAGTTCGACAAGCACTGTTGGTTCTACAACATAAGGAGCCCCGAGTTAGCCTTCCAGACAAGTTCGATGGTACGCATTCCAAGTTTCGAGGATTTGTCAACCAAATCAAGTTGATAACAGTTTTACAGTCCGAACGCTATCCAATGGAGGAGTCACGTGTTGGACTTGTTCGAACCTTACTTACAAGGCAAGCTCTATCATGATTTGCTCCTTTGTTTGAGAAACAATCGTCCATATTAAAAAACTTTGAAACCTTTTTGGAGGTATTTACGGAAGCATTTGGTGAACACGACAAGGTTCGATGGGCTACAATAAAAATCCGGTCACTACGATAAGGGATGCGCTCTACATCAGTCTATGCATCAGACTTCAGGCAATTAGCATGCAACATCAATTGGGACGAAGAAGCGTTGATGAATCAATTCTATTGGAGTTTAAGGGACGCTGTGAAGGATTTGCTGTTAACTCTTCCTGATCCACAAATGCTCAAGAAGTTATTAGCCAAGTTGTGAAGTGCGATAACTGCCTATTCCAATACCACCAAGACCAACGTTCAAGACAACATATCATTCACCATATCCCAACTATGTCGGCAAGTAGTGTGAATTCACATTCAGAGGTAGAAGACATGCAAATTGATGCGGTACGTGTCAAATCCCTTACTCTAGAAGAAAAAAAGCGACGTATGGAGGAAGGTCTATGCTAGTATTGCGGTAAAAAAGGCCACAAAATTGAAAACTGCTCCAAGAAGCAAAATCGACATATTGTTAGGACTAGGGGCGCATTTCTTCAGGAAAACGAGGATGCCCAGCCATAATAGGAACCGTGCGACTGGATGGTGAAATATCGCAACAACAACCAGGTTCCTTTTTTTCCGCTCAAACTATCCTTTGCTTTACAATCCCTTTGCTTATTGGCCCTTAGAAATTGAGAACCTTAGCATTACTAGATTCAGGAGCATCTGCTTGTTTCTTAGACAAAGAATTTGCAAAGCGTCATAAGATCCCTTTAGTACAAAAATCCAAACCTGTTCACGTTGAGGTCATAGATGTGTGACCTTTATTGTCTGGTAGTGTCACCCATAAATCAGAACCTATAGAAGTGATGTTTAAGGGCCATAGTAGTCATATTATTTTTAATATTATTAGAACTCCATCAAATCCTATTATTTTTGATCTTTTCTGGTTGAAAAAGCATAACCCATCCATAAATTGGAAGTTACAGAAGATAACCTTTTCCACAAAACCACCTAAGAGCAAACCTAGTAGAAAACCCCGAATAGAGAAATCCTTATTCATTGGAGCAAGAGCGTTTATAAGATCGTCTAAGGAAGGTACACCGTTTGTCATTTATGTGGCTCCAACTACCAAGGAGAAGATCTCTACAGTAAGTATACCTGAGCAATATAAGGATTTTAAAGACATATTTCAAAAGAAGAATGTCAACATGCTACCGAAACACAGACCATATGATTGCGCCATAGACTTGCAGGAAGGAGCACAACCGCCTTTTGGCCCAATCTACAATCTATCGTAGACAGAGTTGGCGGAGTTGCGGAAGTAGATCGACAAGAATCTAGCCAAGAACTTCATCTGTCATTCAAAATCATCAGCTCGAGCACCCATCTTATTTGTGAAGAAGAAAGATGGTTCATTGCAAATGTGCGTGGACTATTGAAGCCTCAACAAGGTAACAAAGAAGAATCGTTATCCGTTACCCTTGATTTCTGGTCTCTTAGAATAACTTGGACGTGCAAGGATCTTTACAAAAATTGATCCAAGGGGAGCTTACAACCTCGTACGAATCATGGAAGGGGATGAATGGAAGACAGCTTTCCATACAAGGTATGGCCATTTTGAGTATAATGTCATGCCCTTCGGTCTTACCAATGCTCCAGCGGTCTTTCAACATATGATGAATGACATTTTTTGAGAGTACCTTGACTATTTTGTTGTCATCTATTTGGATGATATTTTGATATTCTCCAAAAATGAGGAAGAGCATGAAAAGTACGTTCGTTTGGTCTTGGAGAAACTACGCGAGTGAGGACTATATGCCAAGTTGGAGAAGTATTTATTTCACTATATAGAGATGGAATTTTTGGGATTCGTTGCACCTACGGAAGGCTTAAAGATGGTCCCCAAGAAGGTAGAAGCAATCATGTCGTGGAAGGTCCCGAAGACAGTTAGAGACGTACAATGCTTTCTTGATTTTGCCAACTTCTATCGGATCTTCATCAAGAATTACTCTCAAGTTGCTGCTCCTCTCATTCCATTGACATGCAAGGATAAGCTGGAATGGGGACCTCTAGCGAACGAGGCATTTCAAGACCTGAAGACCGCATTTACTACGGCTCCAATCTTGGTACATCTAAACTTTACTAAGCCCTTTTATTTAGAAACTGATGCTTCGAACTTTGCTTTGAGAGCTGTACTTTCACAAATGGGAGAAGACAAGAAGTTCCATCTGGTTGCATTCTATTCTCGAAAGTTCTCTGCTGCTGAAATCAATTATGAGATCCATGATAAGGAACTTCTTCCTATAGTAGATTCTTTCCAAGAATGGTGTCATTTTCTTGAAGGAGCTGCACACCTAGTGACCTTATACACAGATCAGAAGAATTTGGAGTATTTCATGTCAGCTCGAGTTCTAAATCGACTTCAAGCTCAGTGGAGTATGTCGCTATCTAGGTTCGATTTTGTTATCACTTATCGACCTGGAAAGCAGCAAGGACTATCTGATGCCTTATCGAGGAGATCGTATCTTGTACCAAAGGTTGAAGAAGCAACGTTTGATCAACAAAGTATGACGTTGTTGAAGCCAGAGCAATTTCGACTTTGTGCTACTATTGTGCCAATTGATGCTGACTTCCTGAATCAAGTACGTGCCATGACCATTGAAGATTCAATAGCCATTGATATTAAGCAGCGTACCAATGACGACAAGTTCAAGGTGAAGGGAGATCTTTTATACTTTGAGGAGCGGTTGTATATCTATCACGGCCATAATCATGCATGCTAATAATTACATATATAAATATATTGAAGTAAGTAAAAGTAGGTAAAAATAAGTTAATTCTATAATATTTAATATGAAAGCTTCTTAGAAGCTTCTTAGATGCTGCTTTGACTTCATAGGTGTCTTTAATTGATTTTTTGGATTAGAAACGTGGTCAACAAGTTAGCCATGTACCACACATGTTGTTAGCTTGAAGATCAAGCTAACTATGTGGCCCACACGTAGAAAAACTTGCCTTGTAAGTCAAGGCATGTGTCCTACAAAGTCAACATATATTGGAGGTCCTATAGAATGTCACCACGTAGCCCCTAGTTAGATAGTATATATAGAGACAAGAGTGAAGGCTTCTTCACTCTTTTCAACTCCTTTCTTACTTCTAGTCTAGTTTCAAGGGTCTCTAGTTTTCTTGTCTTTTGGCAATAGTCATTTCAGTTTCTATTTTAATATATATACTTATTTATATATATTTTGTTACCTCTCTTAGAGTGACGGCTCACTTATCTGTATTATTTTTTCATCGAGTTCTTGTCCTTGACAGATTGACAAGAGTACACCTATAATATCAGAGCTTTGTCTAATCTTGATTAAGAGTGGATTACCCCTTTTTTTTGATAAGATATAAGCATATTAGAAGTTGCGGATTACCCTCTTCTAAATTAATATTGTCTTTATCATTTTCTTTGTCCTTAAGTCCTCTCTTCTATTTTTCTTGAGCGATATTAGACATCTTCTCTCTTCAAAGTGTTATCATGGTAGAACTTCTCGAAATGAAGAGTGCAATGGCACAAATGCAAGAACAATTGAGGGAGATAATGCTTGCGATGCATCAACTCAATTTACTACCACAAGGAGCAACAAGATTGGCAAGAAGTGAAGATATAGAAATAGTTGGAGTTGCTTCAACATCTGCACCAAACCATGTCTTTTTTCCTATGGTAGAACGTCCTTCAAATATTAGAAAACCAAGAATTATCCTACCTGAGAAGTTTGATGGCACCAGATCCAAGTTTCGAGGATTTATCAATCAAGTACAACTTGCGATTGAACTTCAACCCCAAAGCTATCCAACTCCAAGATCACAAGTTAGATTCATTGGTACGCTTCTTTCAGGTTCAGCACTATCGTGGTTTTCATCTTTTTTTGAACGACGAGATCCAATATTGGATAATCTAAAGATTTTTTTGGCGGAGTTTCGATCCATGCATGGAGAGCATGATGCAATTCATGGTGCAACCAATAAGATCCATATTTTACGACAAGGCAATCGATCAGTAACGTTATATGCTTCACAATTTTGACAACTTGTAACTAATATCAAGTGGGATGATGCTGCACTTATTAGCCAATTTCTCTATGGATTACAATATGAGGTAAAAAAATTAATGCTCAACTTACCTGATCTTCAAACATTGAGTCAAGCAATTGACTTTGCTGTGAAGTGTGACAATTGCCTTTTTGAATTTCGATTTGAGAACCGTACAAGTGGACCTCAACGTTACTATAATTCAATGGCAACACCAACACTTCTTCAACACATACATTTGGAAGTAGAGGATATGCAAATTGATGCAGTACATTTCAAATCTCTTACTGAGCAAGAAAAGACTCGTTGTCGTCAAGAAGGATTATGTTTATATTGTGGAGAATCAAAGCACACTGCTCAACATTGTCCAAAAAATGACGCAATCACAAAATGAGGAGTATGGCTGTGAAAGAAGACAATATGTTGGAAAACGAGTTTGTCCAGCTACAATAGGAACCATGCGGCTGGAACCTTGCACAACTTCTAAAAAAGGTCCTATTTTCTCCTCAGAGCCCTCTCCTTGTTTTACATTAAATGTTATTTTAGGACCTAAACATTACAAAGTCTCTTCCTTGTTAGATTCAAGAGCCTCAACGTATTTTTCAGATGAAGAATTTACTAAAAGACATAGCATATCTTTAGTAAAGAAAACTAAACCTGTTCATGTAGAAGTCATAGATGGTCGTCCATTGTCTTCTGGAGATATTACTCACGAAATCCTTCCTATAGAAGTAATAATCAAGGATCATAATAGTTTTGTAGTATTTAATATTATTAGATCTTTTTCTAATCCAGTCATTTTAGGTTTATCGTGGTTAGAAAAATATAACCTTCAAATAGACTGGATTTCTCGAATTCTTACTTTCTCTAAAAGTATAACTAATAGTGTAGTTAATCAAGTAGAGAGTCATAAGTCCAGTTCAATTAAACCCGTATTTATAGGTACAAAAGCTTTATTGCATGCTGCTATGAAAGAATCATCATACATTATTTATGCTACACCCATTTTTATTCGTGAAAAGACTTCAAGTGGCATTCCAAGCCAATATCAAGAATTTCAAGATGTATTTGAGAAAAAAAATGCGGATACACTCCCGAAACATCATCCCTATGATTGCTCAATTGATCTTCAAGAAGGAGCACAACCGCCATTCAGACAAATCTATAGTTTATCACAAAATGAGTTGACTGAACTCAAGGAGTATATTGAAGAAAATTTAGCCAAGAAATTCATACGCCATTCTAAATCTCTAGTAGGAGCTCCAATTCTATTTGTGAAGAAAAAAGAAAGATCATTGTGGATGTGTGTTGATTATCAAGGACTCAACAAGATTACCATCAAAAATAGGTATCCACTACCTTTAATAAATGAACTTCTTGATCAGCTGAATCAAGCTAAGATCTATACAAAAATAGATCTTCGGAGAGCATACAATCTAGTAGGCATCAAAGAAGGAGATGAATGGAAGACTGCGTTTCGAACTAGGTATGGACATTTTGAATACAACGTCATGCCTTTTGGGCTTACAAATGCACCAGCAGCTTTTCAACATCTAATGAATGATGTCTTTCGAGAATCTTTGGACGATTTTGTAGTATTTTATCTAGACGACATCTTGATCTATTCTAAGAATCCAGAAGAATATGAATTTCATGTTTGTCGTGTGTTACATAAATTAAGAGATGCAGGACTCTATGCCAAGATAGAAAAGTGTGTATTCCACACTACTCAAGTCAATTTCTTAGGTTACATCATTTCAAATGATCGACAAACGGAGCTTGTTAATCAAGTTTTGAAGCAATATTTAAGATGTATCATTAATTACTAACAAGATGATTGGACAACTCTTTTGCCATTGGCAGAGTTTGCTTAAAATAACACGGTACATTCTTCTACAAAACAAACATCTTTCTTTGCTAATTATGGTTATCATCCACGACTTGATACTTTTAACTTTTCAAAAGTTGATAATCTTGCTGCGAAAGATTTGGCAATTCATTTATCAAAGCTACATGCAACAATGAAGGCGCAGTTAAAAGAGGCTCAAGAACAACAAAAGGTCAATGTGGATGTCTATCGAAAGGAACAACCATCAATCATTTTGGGTGATAAGGAAATAAATTGGAATATAATTGGAATATCTTGTCCATTGGCATGGATATGGTATTAATGAACGCACATGGGAGCCAATAAATAATCTTGCAAATGCAACAAAGGCGGTGGAGGCTTTTCATAGACGACATCCATCAAAATCAAGATGAAAACCTTGTTTATAAAAGAAACAACATCTAGGCAAGATAACATTCTACTTTCAATCATTGTTCATAGCTTCTTTGTAGTTGTGACGTTCAGGAGATGGAGAACCAACAACTAATAGATTCGATTCAAGAGCCTTCATTTGCTGACCTACCAGATGAGACATTACGATTGTCACAACCTTCAAGATGACGCAATCGAGATGAAGATCTTCAAGAACGACATGTTCTTCCTCGAATAGATGGCAAGATACAATGCGTTTGGTATCACGAGTTGAGAAGGGACTCTCAATGTTTGGTGATTTTGCTAGAGGTAGGAACAATTCCTCATGATGTTCTACATGTTCTATTTGAAGGAAGTTATGAAGGCCTCAACAATGATCAAATAACTGGGTGGTCTTCCCGCCTTGGTACAAGATACTACCGATGGTTGAGAGGCCCTATCAATCATCTTGGAAGAGAACAAAGATCAGAGTATGTCACGAATACAATTCGTCGCATCATAGATTCCTCAATATATGATGACCACTCCTCGTAGAACTCGTCCCTAGAAGGAGAGGTAATGTCATGGACATACTCATGTAAGCTAGTAATTACATATACAAATAGCTAGAAGTAAGTAAAAGTAGGTAAAAATAAGTTAATTCTATAATATTTAATATGAAAGCTTCTTAGAAGCTTCTTAGACGCTGCTTTGACTTCATAGGTGTCTTTAATTGACTTTTTGGATTAGAAACGTGGTCAACAAGTTGGCCATGTGCCACACATGTTGTTAGCTTGAAGATTAAGCTAACTATGTGGCCCATCCGTAGAAAAACTTGCCTTGTAAGTCAAGGCATGTGTCATACAAAGTCAACACATATTGGAGGTCCTATAGAACGTCGCCACGTAGCCCCTAATTAGATAGTATATATAGAGACAAGAGTGAAGGCTTCTTCACTCTTGTCAACTCTTTTCTTGCTTCTAGTCTAGTTTCAAGGGTCTCTAGTTTTCTTGTCTTTTGGCAATAGCCATTCCAGTTTCTATTTCAATATATATACTTGTTTATATGTCAAGGACAAGAACTCGATGAAAAAACAGTTCAGACAAGTAAGCCTTCACTCAAAGAAAAGTAACAAAATATGAATAATAAGTATGTATATTGAAAAGAAAAACTAGAATGGCTATTGTCAAAAGACAAGAAAACTAGAGACCCTTGAAACTAGACTAGAAGCAAGAAAAGAGTTGACAAGAATGAAGAAGCCTTCACTCTTGTCTCTATATATACTATCTAACTAGGAGCTACGTGGCAACGTTCTATAGGACCTCCAATATGTGTTGACTTTGTAGGACACATGCCTTGACTTACAAGGCAAGTTTTTCTACGTGTGGGCCACATAGTTAGCTTGATCTTCAAGCTAACAACATGTGTGGCACATGGTCAACTTGTTGACCACGTTTCTAATCCAAAAAGTCAATTAAAGACACCTGTGAAGTCAAAGCAGCGTCTAGGAAGTTTCTAGGAAGCTTCTATATTAAATATTATAGAATTAACTTATTTTTATCTACTTTTACTTACTTCTACCTATTTCTATATGTAATTATTAGCTTACATGATTATGGCCGTGACATTATCCCCCCTTTTAGAGACGAGTTCCACGTGGAGCGGTCATCATATATTGAGGAAATCTATGATGCGACGAATTGTATTCGCCACATACTTTGATCTCTGTTCTCTTCGAAGATGATTGATAGGGACTCTCAACTATGGATAGTATCCCATACCAGGGCGGAAAGGCCACCCAGTTATTTGATCATTGTTGAGGCCTTCGTAACTTCCTTCAAATAGAATATTCGGAACACCATCAAGAGTTGTTTCTACCTCTAGCAAAATCACCAAACATTGAGAGTCCCTTCTCAAATCGTGATACCAAACGCGTTGTATCTCACCATCTATTCGAGGAAGAACATGTCGTTCTTGAAGATCTTCATCTCGATTGCGTCTTCTTGAAGGTTGTGACAATCGTAATGTCTCGTCCGGCAGGTCAGCAAACGAAGGTTCTTGAGTTGAATCCGCTGGTTGTTGGCTCTCCATCTAATTAGCGTCACAAATGCAAAGAAGTTACAAACAAGGATAGGAAATTGAATGTTATCTTGCCTCAATCTTGTCTCTTTTATAAGAGAGATTTTCATCTTGGTTTTGATGGATATCGTTGATGAAAAACTTTGACTTTAGCTGATGCATTTGCTAGATTCCTGGATGGCTCCCATGTGCGTTCACTAATATCATATCCGCGCCAATGAACAAGATATTCCAGCTTATTTCGGCACCGCCTTGAGTCTAATATCTCTTCCACCTCAAATTCTTCATTATTATCTACTTCTATAGGAGGCGGTGGTATTTGTCTTCTTCCTTGTATATCCACTGTCTTATATGGTTCAAGAAGAGACACGTGGAATACAGGATGGATCTTCATTGACTCCGGTAGATGTAACCGATATACAACTGGGTTGATCTGTTCAGAAACAGAAAAGGGGCCAAGCCTACGATAGTCCAACTTGTCACAAGGTCGAGTAGTCTTGATATTGCGACGAAGTAGCCATACCTTATCACCCACGTTGAGTTGTGGTTGCTCTTTACGATATAGATCTACGTTTATTTTTTGTCGTTCTTGAGCTTCCTTCAATTGTGTCTTCATTATTGCATGTAACTCTGACAACCGATTTGCCATATCTTCTGTTGCAGGATTATCAACTTTTGAAAAATCAAAAGTATCAAGTCGTGGATGATAGCCATAATTGGCAAAGAAAGGTGTTTGTTGTGTGGAAGAATGTATCGTATTATTATAAGCAAACTCTGCCAATGGCACAAGGGTTGTCCAATCATCTTGTTGGTAGTTGATAGTACACCTTAAATATTGCTCCAAGACTTGGTTTACGCGCTCTGTTTGTCCATCAGTTTGAGGATGGAAAGCCGAAGATAGCTTTATGTCCACTTTTAAAATCTTGAAAAGGGTCCTCCAAAATCTTGACACAAATTGAGTTCCCCTATCTGATATGATATCTTTAGGTAATCCATGATAGCGATAGATATTATCAATGAAAAGCTTAGCTGTTTCTTTACCTGTGATAGATTTTGTACATGGCACAAAGTGTGCCATCTTGGTGAAATGATCTACTATCACAAATATAGAATCATAAGATCTTGAGCTTGGAAGATCTGTGATGAAATCCATAGAAACAGAAGACCATGGTTGTTTTGGTATAGGTAATGGCTGAAGAAGTCCGTAAGGTTGATGACGAGGAATTTTTGATCTTGAACAAATATCACATGATTGTACAAAGTCTTTGACTGACTTCCACATTTGTGGCCACCAAAAATCTATTGATATGAGTTCCAAAGTCTTATTATATCCAAATTGCCCTGCTGCTGGAAAGTCATGACATGCTTGAAGAACACGTAAACGTGCTTCTCCTTCTGAAACATATAGGCGTCCTTCAAAATATAATAGATTATTCTTGAACTCGAACTTAGAAGGATCATGAGACTTGGAAGAATTATTCTCGATATCATGAACAAGAGGGTCTGAGAACATACTGGACTGGATTTGCTTGAGAAAAGTTGAATCAACAGTCAATGTTGATTTCATTGCTCGGAGATGAAATTGCTCCGGTTTCAAGAGGACCGTTCTTTGTTGCTCAAAAGCTGCATCTCCTTCTTTTGGTGCAAAATAAGAACGTCTAGATAGGGCATCGGACAAACCTTGTTGTTTTCCTGGCCGATAAGTGATAATGAACTCGAATCTTGACAAAGACATACTCCAACGAGCTTGACGACGATTCAATACGCGTGCTGACATGAAATACTCAAGGTTCTTGTGATCTGTATACACAGTGACTGGACTAGAAGCACCTTCTAGATAATGACACCATTCTTGAAAGGAATCCACGTCCGCAAGAAGTTCTTTATCGTGGATCTCATAATTGATCTCGGCGACTGAGAATTTTCTTGAATGAAAAGCTATCGGATGAAGTTTGTCATCTGTTCCCATTTGTGATAAAACTGCACCCAAGGCAAAATCTGATGCATTTGTTTCCATAAAAAATGCCTTGGAAAAGTCAACACAATATAAGACTGGTGCAGAGACATACGATGTCTTCAAGGCTTCAAATGCTGCTTCCGCTTCTTGATTCCATTGAAATTTATCTTTACTAGTCAAGCGTGTAAGTGGAGCTGCAACTCGTGAGAAATCTTTGATGAAGATCCGATAGTAATTGGCAAATCCCAAGAAACATTGGACATCACTTACTGTCCTTGGAATCTTCCAATCCATGATTGTTTGGACTTTCTTAGAATCCATCATGAGACCATCATTTGAAATGATGTATCCTAAAAAGTCAACTTGAGTAGTGTGAAATACACACTTTTCCATCTTGGCGTACAATCCTGCATCTCTAAGTTTTTGTAATACTTGACGAACATGTATTTCATGTTCTTCGACGTTCTTAGAATAGATCAAGATATCGTCCAGATAGCAGACGACAAAATTGTCTAAGAATTCACGAAATACATCATTTATGAGATGTTGAAAAGCAGCTGGTGCATTCGTGAGTCCAAAGGGCATGACATTGTATTCGAAATGTCCATACCTGGTTCGAAACGCAGTCTTCCATTCATCTCCTTCTTTGATCCGTACTAGATTATATGCTCCTCTTAGATCTATTTTTGTATAGATCTTAGCTTGATTCAACTGGTCAAGGAGTCCTGATATCAAAGGTAATGGATACCTGTTCTTGATTGTGATCTTGTTGAATCCTCGATAATCAACACACATTCGTAAAGATCAATCTTTTTTCTTTACGAATAGAATTGGAGCTCCTGCTGGAGATTTTGAATGGCGTATGAAATTCTTCGCTAAATTCTCGTCAATATATGTCTTGAGTTCAGCCATCTCATCTTGTGATGAACTGTAAATTGGTCCAAATGGTGGCTGAGTTCCTTCCTTGAGGTCGATTGAACAATCATATGGACGATGCTCAGGAAGATTATCTGCATTCTTTTTCTCAAAAACGTCTTGATACTCCTGATATTGACTTGGAATGCCACTTGAAGTCTTTACGTTTTCAGAAATATGTGCAACATAAATAGCAAAAGTTGATCCTTCTTTTGTTGCATGTATAAATGCTTTTGCACCTATCAGTACGGGTTTTACTATACTAGACTTATAATTTTTTACTTGGTTAGTAGAACTATTAATAACGCTCTGGAAAAAGTCAAGTTTACGCGAATTCCAATCTATTCGAGGGTTATATTTTTCTAGCCAAGATAAACCTAAAATAACTGGATTGGACGGGGATTTAATTATGTTAAAAGTTATGTAGCTATCATGACCGTCTATTGTTACTTTTATAGGATGAGTTTCATGAGTGACATCTCCAGAAGACAAGGGACGACCATCTATGACTTCTACATGTACTGGTTTAGGTTTCTGTACAAAGGGTATTTTATGACTTTTAACAAATTGTTCATCTAAAAAACATGCTGAGGCTCCCGAATCTAATAGAGCAGAGGCTTTGTAATTCTTAGGTCCTAAATATAAGTCTATTATAAAACAAGGAGAGGGTTCTGAGGAGAGGATAGGACCTTCATTAGGAATTGTACAAGGTTCCAGCTGCACGGTCCCTATTGTAGCTAGACAAATCCGTTTTCCGACATGTTGTCTTCTTTGACCGTCGTACCCCTCATTTTATAGTTGCGTCGTTTCTTTGGATAATGCTGAGCTGTGTGCTTAGGTTCTCCGCAATATAAACATAATCCTTCTTGACGACGACGAATCTTTTCTTGCTCAGTTAGGGGTTTAAAACGTACCGCGTCAATTTGCATGTCTTCTACTTCCGAATGTATGTTTGGCAAAGATGTTGATGTTGCCATTGAGTAATAACGTTGAGGTTCTCGTGAATGATTCTCGGATCGAAATTCGAAAAGTCGATTATCACATTTTACCGCAAAATCGATTGCTTGACTGAAAGTTTGAGGATCAGGTAAGTTGAACATCAATTTCTTTACTTCGTATTGCAATCCATAAAGAAATTGACTAATGAGTGCAGCATCATCCCACTTGATGTCAATTGTAAGTTGTCGAAATTGTGAAGCATATACTGTTACTGAGCGATTTCCTTGTCGCAGAATTCGGATCTTATTTGTTGCAACACGAGTTGCATCGTGTTCACCATACATAGATCAAAACTCCGCCAAAAAAGCTTCCAAATTGTCCAATATTGGATTTTGTTGTTCAAGAAAAGACGAAAACCACGATATTGTAGAATCAGAAAGTAGAGTGCCAATAAACCTGACTTGTGATCCTGGAGTTGGATAGCTTTGCGATTGAAGTTCAATTGCCAATTGTACTTGATTGATGAACCCTCGAAACTTTGATCTCGTACCATCAAATTTCTCGGGTAAGGCAATTCTTGGTTCTCTAATGCTTACAAGGTGTTGTACAATTGGAGAAGGAACGTGATTTGTTGTAGATATTGAAGCAGCTCCGATCATCTCTATATCCCCACTTTCTGCCATTCTTGTTCTTTCCTGTGTTGGTGAATTGAGTTGATGCATCGCAAGCATTAACTCCCTCATTTGCTCTTACATTTGTGCCATTGCACTCTTCATTTCAACAAGCTCTGCCATAATAATACTAAGAAGAAAAATTTGTTTGATACTGCTCAAGACAAAAGAAAAAAAAGACTTGATAACAAAGAAGATACTAAGAACAATATCAGTTTAGAAGTGAGTAATCCGCAAACTTCCAATACACTTATGCCTTGTCAAGAGAAAAGAGTAATCGACTCTTACTCAAGAAAAAACAAAGCTCTGATATTGTAAATGTACTCTTGTCAATCTGTCAAGGACAAGAACTCGATGAAAAAACAGTTCAGACAAGTAAGCCTTCACTCAAAGAAAAGTAACAAAATATGAATAATAAGTATGTATATTGAAAAGAAAAACTAGAATGGCTATTGCCAAAAGACAAGAAAACTAGAGACCCTTGAAACTAGACTAGAAGCAAGAAAAGAGTTGACAAGAGTGAAGAAGCCTTCACTCTTGTCTCCATATATACTATCTAACTAGGAGCTACGTGGCGACGTTCTATAGGACCTCCAATATGTGTTGACTTTGTAGGACACATGCTTTGACTTACAAGGCAAGTTTTTCTACGTGTGGGCCACATAGTTAGCTTGATCTTCAAGCTAACAACATGTGTGGCACATGGCCAACTTGTTGACCACGTTTCTAATCCAAAAAGTCAATTAAAGACACCTATGAAGTCAAAGCAGCGTCTAGGAAGTTTCTAGGAAGCTTCTATATTAAATATTATAGAATTAACTTAATTTTATCTACTTTTACTTACTTCTACCTATTTCTATATGTAATTATTAGCTTACATGATTATGGCCGTGACATTATATATATTTTGTTACCTCTCTTTGAGTGAAGGCTCACTTGTCTGAATTATTTTTTTATTGAGTTCGTGTCCTTGACAATATCCCAAAAGGACTAGTACGACTTCGAGTTCTTCAATCTTGCCAGGAGTTTCCAACTGCGGGACATTTTGGATTCAACAAGACCTTGGAGCTTATTTCTCGAGATTTTTGGTGGCCCCAAATGTGGAAGGATGTGAAAGATTTTGTCCTCTCCTGCGACATTTGTTGAAGATCTAAGAATCCTCAACATTGCCTTTATGGACTCCTACAGCCATTGCCGATTCCACGTCGACCATGGTCTTCAATTTCCATGGACTTCATCATAGACCTGCCATCATCGAACTCATTTGACAGCATCTTTGTCGTGGTAGATCGGCTTACAAAGATGGTGCTCTTTGTAACTTGCAAGAAGACATCGTCTAGTGAAGTCATAGCAAGGCTCTTTCTCGATAATGTGTATCGATATCATGGACTACCAAATGATATCGTATCACATCAAGGAACCCAGTTCGTATCAAAGTTTTGGAGATCTTTCTTTGAGATACTGAAGGTGGATATCAAGCTTTCTTTGACTTTTCATCCTCAAACTGATGACCAAACGGAACGGGTGAACAAGTCTTGGAACAATACTTACAATGCTGCATCAACTATCAGCAAGATGATTGGACCACATATCTACCGCTAGCCGAGTTTGCATATAACAACACCCTCCATGCGTCGACTCAATACACACCATTTTTTTCCAACTATGGGTATCATCTGAAGCTTGATTTATTGAGTCCGTCAACAAATAACAATCCAGCAGCTAAAGGATTTACAAAACAACTATCAGAGCTTCAAAATACGTTGAAGCTTCAATTACAATCCGCTCAAAAATCCTATAAGTTGTTTCCAGATAGATTTCAGAATCAAGCACCTACTTTCAAAATTAGAGATAAAGCATGGCTTCTTCGACGGAATATCAAGACCAAGCGATCATGTGATAAGTTGGACTATCAAAGATTGGGACCATTTATCATTCAAAAGAAAATCAATCCAATGGCATACCGTTTGGAATTACTGACTTCTATGAAGGTACATCCAATCTTTCATGTTTCTCTATTGGAGCCTTATCGAGAGTAGTCTTTTCTTGGAAGAGTGCAATATCCGCCACCTAGTATTGAGATCGAGAACCACGAGGAATACGAGGTTGAAAAGGTGTTGGATTCACAGCGAAGGTGGGACAAGTTGGAGTATCTTGTTCATTGGTACGGCTACGACATTAATGAGTGCACGTGGGAGCCAACTGAAAATCTCGCCAATGTGCCACAAAAGGTACAGGAATTTCATCAACAACATCTTCATAAACCTAAGCCAGTTCGACGATAGCTTCCTTTTGAAGCTTGCTCACCTAAGAATATAAGAAAGGGAGAGAGCACCACCAAAATCTATAGTTAATGTAGTTTTTTTCTCCAAGATAAAGTAGAATTTTTTCAGTAGCCATAGTTTGGTCTTCTGATATGGATAGCCAAGAGATAGATACTATGCCAGTCATATTATCTCAACCAACTAGCTCACGAAGGCAATCCCGAGATGAAGAACTACTTACACCACGACGATGACGGAGGATACTGAGTAACCGATCATTGGTGATTGTATTTGAAATCGAGCATGCTTACAATGGTCAGCCAGAAGGTGTGTTTGCAGGACAATTTCACAATGAGGACACGAAAGTTTATGCTTGGTTAGAAGTTAAAGACGTGGGCCACTACCATTGGCTTCAAGGGCCAATGAACCACTTGCCTCGTGAACAACAGTTGGAGTTCATAGCAGATGTTATGCGACAGATCTTCATTTTCTTGCGTTGGTACTGATTAACAACAACATTGCTTCTCAGAGACCTCGAAGCTAAAGGAGGGGGTGATGTTAGAGACATAGTCTTAAGAACCTTCTAGAGACAAGTTTCTAGAACCTTCTAGAAGCAAGTCTCTAGAACCTTCCAGAAGCAAGTCTCTAGAACCTTCTAGAAGCTTCCTAGTTGGTAGAAGATGTTAGGGATATAGTCTTTAGAACCTTCTAGAGATAAGTTTCTAGAACCTTCTAGAAGCAAGCCTCTAGAACCTTCTAGAAGCAAGCCTCTAAAACCTTCTAGAAGCTTCCTAGTTGGTAGAAGTTACTTGAGAAGCTTCCTAAATAGAAGTATATATTGGAATCGAGGCTGAAGAGTTCTTCAGTCTCGACAACATATCTCTTGGAGCTCTAGCTCACCTCTCTAGTATTGTTCTTGTATTCATCTGATTAATCTAGTTCTTTTCAGTTCTTCTTAAACTTCTTGTTAGATCTCGAGTTTGTATTTTTGTGTCCGTGACACTATAGTCTTCTATTTTTATGGATTTTAATGAAGATCTTTTAATCTCAAGTTTGTGTGATTCTATATTTTTGATAGTATATTATTTTACCAAAATGGCATAGTTTGTACCATGCACAAAATCTATCACAAATAAAAAAATTGCCAAACTTTTCCTTGTCAATATCTATCGATATCATAGATTGCCAAAAGATATTATATCGGATAAGGAGATTCAATTCATATCAAGTTTTTGAAAAATTCTTTTTAAGATTCTAAAAGTAGACATAAAGCATTCTTTGACCTTTCATCCTCAAATTGATGGATAGACACAATACGTAAATCAATTTTTTGAGCAATACTTAAGGTGTACCATCAATTATCAACAAGAAGATTGAAAAAGCCTCTTGCCATTGTCCAAGTTTACTTATAATAATACAATGTATTTTTCTATGCAACAAATACCTTTCTTTATCAATTATGGTTATCATCCGTGACTTGATACTTTTGACTTTTCAAAAATTGATAATCCTATGATAGAAGATTTCGCAAATTGTTTATCAGAGCTACATACAACAATGAAGGTGCAATTAAAGGAAGCTCAAGAATGACAAAAGATGAACTTGGATGCCTATCAAAAGGAACAACTACAATTCAATGTAATTGATAAGGTATGGTTACTTCATTATAATATCAAGACTACTTGTCCTTGTAACAAGTTGGACTACCACAGGCTTAGATCTTTTTTTATTTGTAAACAAATCAATCCAGTTGCTTATCGATTATATCTACTGGAGTCAATGAAAATCCATCCTCTATTCCATGTGTTTTTTTTTTTAATCATATAAAAGTATGAATATACCAAAAAGAAGACAAGTTCCACCTCTTCCTATAGAAATGAACAATAATAAAGAGTTTGAAGTAGAAGAAGTTTTAGACTTAAGGTGGCACTGAAATAAGTTGGAATATCTTGTCTATTGATATAGATATGATATTAATAAATGTACCTAGGAGCTAGCAAAGAATCTTGCAAATGCAAAAAAGTTGGTGGAGGCTTTTTATCAATGACATCCGTGAAAATCAAAATGAAGGATAGCAAACTTTTGCTATGAAAGAAATACAATTCAGAAAAAATTATATTCTACCTTTATTTGTAGCTTCTATATAATTGTGGCGTTAAAGAGAGATAGAGAACCACAATCGATGGATTCAACTCAAGTGCCATCATTTGTTGACTTATTGGTTAAAATATTGTGATTATCACAGCCTTCAAGATGATGTAATAGAGCTAGAGACCTTCAAAAATGACATGTTTTTTCTCAAATAGATGGCGAGATATAACGCATTTGATATCACGACTTGGAAAAAGATTCTTGATGTTTGGTGATTTTATTAGAGGTAGACACAACTTTTGATGGTATTACAAATGTTTTGTTTGAAAAAAGTTACAAAGGTTTTAACAATGATCAAATCATAGGATGGTCTTTTCACCCTAAAATGGGACATTATCAATCGCTAAGAGGACCTATCAACTACCTTTAAAGAAAACAAAAATCATAATATATGGCAAATATAATTTGTTGTATTTTAGACTTCATCAATATATAATCACCGTTCTTCATGAAACTTGTCTCTAGAAAGGAGGAATAATGTCACAGATATATACCTACTGTAATTGCTACCTAAATAATATGAATAGGTAGAATTAAATAAAAATAGATTAATTTCATAATATCATCTTAAGAAGCTTCTTAGCAACTTTTTAGCAACTTCTTAGACATTTTTTTGATTTTACATATATTTCTAGTTGATTGGTAGATTAAAAACTTGATTAATAAACTATCCATGTCCCACATGTGTTGATAGCTTGTGGAACATGCTAACTATGTGGTGCCCATATAGAAAACTTGTCTTCTAAGTCAAGATACGTGTCATACAAATTCAACATGTTTTTAGAAGTCCTATAGAACATCGCTACATAGATCCTAAGTAAATAGTATACATAAAGGCATGAGTGAATTCTTCTTCACTCTTGTCAATTCCTTTCTTATTTTTAGTCTAGATTCAAGAGTTTCTAGTTTCTGTCATTTAGCAATAGCCATTTTAGTTTCTTTTTAATATACATACTTCCTTATTCCTATTTTATCACTTTTCTTTTGACAAAGCTTTCCCAAGTTTATGTATCTTCTTTCAGTTCATAACTTTGACAATTAACCTATAATACTTTGATATTATAAAAAAATATATTATATTTTCATAAAATAAATTCATGTAATGTAGGTATTATATAGAAATATAATAGAATTATAAGTTTTTTCATAATTTAATTAGATATATAGATAGATAGATTATAAAAAGATCATTTATTTTGGATAATTTTAATTAAATAAATTAAATCATCAAATTTTATTTATTTTATTATTTTATTATTAAAATATTTCTAAAAATATTTTTTGTCTATTTCAAAATACAATAAATAATTCAAAAACTTTAAATTATATTAATAAATATATGTATCTATTATCTTTAAATTACCAAAACAGTAAAACTTTAAAATTGATATAAAAAATTTATGTAATAAAATTAATTTTTTATTACAAAACCTTTAGATTTTATCTCATAATATTACCAACTTAAAGGTTTTTCAACACAAGTAGTTTAAGGAATATATATATATAAATATATATATATATATATATTAAAACACGAAAATGATTTGTATTAAAAAAAAATTACAATTGCTTAATGGAAATAAACTTAAAGGTTTAAAATTATAAATGCATAAATAATGCAAATCAGATGTATACTATGTTTTGTATTGTACTAAATCATGGTTTGGCTTGTGTGTATGTCTACATTTTTATGCAAAGCAATTGATTATTTTCAAAACCGTGTGCTTTATGCCATAAATAATAGCCTGAATCAGTATACAACCTCAGCCATCTTTGTTGGCTTTTCAGGTCTCTTACACATAATAAAATCCCTAGTTTTAATTAACATTGCAGGCATCAGTAATGCATCTTATAAACATAACATGGTCATAATTCGAACCTTTGTTTTTGTCACATACTGATTTGTCGTTTTATTCCTTCGTATCAAGGAATACCTATCAATTTTCATCGACAAACTGTTCTGAAAATCTGTTCTGAAAAAGTTGTGAGTAACATTATGTTACTCACATAAAATATCACTGTAAACTGTACATGTCCACAATGTGAAAGAGCAAGGGAAAAAATGAACTCCACACTCACTACTACTTTAGTTCATAGACAGGAGTATTGTAAAACCTCCATTATGCTTCTTTGAAAAAATGAAAAGCAAATCGGTATACCAGGTGTTGTTACATGAAGTGAAGAGCATTTTGCATTCGTGAACTAGAACTTGAATAAGCACAAAGCAACTAACCAAATCTACATATATGTAGAGCCTTATTGTAACATGCTTTGCCATTCCTATTCATAACTCAACAAAGTAATTTCTAATAATAAGGTGATACGCTTGCATAAGCAAAACCAGGGCTGTACCATCGTACATACTCTAGTCAATTCATGAACAAGCGCAAGCAAAAATCGAAAATAGAACAGAGCATGTAGTTTACCATATGCATTTGTACAGATAAACAATGACCAAGACACTATTGGCAAGGATCATCTCCAGTTCTACTGATCTTTAGCCTACACCAGATGCGGTACACAACAGGTTTCAAGGCATGCTAAGTTCATGTAAGGTAGCTCCGTGGTATTGGCACTAAAATCAGATTTCAGTGTAAGTCCGCATGAGCATAATCAAAAAATTTACTGTGTTACTTTCGACTAAAAATGAGCTCCACCCATACAAAATGGAGCACAAACAAAATGCTGGCTGAGTCTAAATAAGTGTTTTAATACAAGGTAAAACTCCACAGAGTCCTAAGTTTCCCGTTCGGCTCAATTTTCCACAAAGGCACATGTTCTTTACTAAAAGACGGGAAGATTCCAAATACAACATCGAGGAAGATGAGAACCCTAACTCTTGAATCACTGCATTGGAGACTTGAAAAGCACCAGTAACCCTAAGTCAATATGTCACACTTAGTAAAGTGAATGCCAAGGTGAGGAGATCTCAATTGAGGCTCCAGAACGGCAGATAATGAGAAACAGAATGCTGTCAACACCTTCCTCCGACCACATCAAGAACTATAGATTGTACCATCCCATAACTCGACAAAGCTAAAATATAATCCAACTTACAATCCTCACTCAGCCAGTGGCTTCAACCTTGTCAGTCTCCGAATCCGATCCTTGTCGGTGTGCTCCAAAGCTCCTTGCGAAATGATTTCATCCAAGCACAAGCAAACCTTCCCATACTTCTCTAGGAACAAGCGCTCGCTCGGATCCTTCCGGCAAACTTCCTTGACACTAGACGTAACGGCATTTAGAACTTCCATAAGAGCAAGCTCATCGTACACCTCCTTTCCAACGGCGAAAATACAGATGTCGCCGATGACGGTATATACAATAAACACAGACTTGTGAGAGGCAACGAACACCTCATCATCGCGCGCGGTTTTGAGGTTCTCTGCGGTTAGCTTCACCAGAAATGACCGCCAGTGAAGGCGCTCTTCAGCTGGCAAGCCATGGAAGCGCTCCAGCAACACGTTTCCCGCGCGGTTGGTGAAGAGAACGCACAGGATCATTGTGACTGTAGCAGAAAACCAACAAACGATCTCGCAAATCACAACCCTGCTGTCAAAACAGCTCCACAGCCGAAGGACAAGAAGATTAAAGTGACGACCCTTATACCTCTATTATACCCAAGACCCTGCGGACATCATAACATACCCGGATCCGAGAAACCCGGGTCAACAGTGCCCAGTTCTCTATCCTCCAACGAAACCCAGGTATGCATATCATGATGCGAGTATTTAGACTGTTGTGGCAACGACTTGCTGTTGCACAATTATTAAGACACTCTGTGATCTGATGAATCAAGTTTGTTGGTGCGTGTTGGACTCATCATGTAGATTTTGATAAATGATGAACAATTTGGATTCGGCTGATTAGGTAGCATACTGCAGAGTTGATCTGGCCATCTCTCTTGTGTACATCTTCGCTGCCCTGACGACCGAAAGAAGAGCGATGTGTCTACAGGAAGTCGGTTTTATGATTCTTCTCCGTCCTCCTTGTGCCAGTATAGATTTGCAACGTCAACCATCCCCTCTTGTTGAACCAGTGCCGTTGCCACGGATAATAAATAGATAAAAATAAATAGATCATAAAATAAAATAATAAAATAATAATAATAATAATTGTTGTCCAAGATAGAAGAAATGAAGAATAGAATCTGGCTTGAGAATGTGGAACTGCTGTTGAAATGTTTCAAATCCCTCTAGGTTCTCTGCTCCAAACGATGGATATATGCTTTGTGCATATAAAGTTATAAATATCTTATTTAATTGTGAATATAAAGTTATAAATGTCTTATTTAGATTAATACGATCTATTTTTAGCAATAAATATTGTTTTTAGTTTGATAAGTACTTCTTACATACTATAATTATATTTTGTTTTTTTATTTAAAAAATATGCTCCAATATTTTAAAAACTTGGAAATTTAAAGACATAGTTGCTTTATATTAGAAAATTTGTAATTAGTTCTTGAATAAATAAAGATAGTGTAAAAAAGAAGTACTATTAAATAGAAAACAATTTGATAAGTTAGGCATATTTTTGCATGTTTATTACCACAACTAATACCACAAAAACCTAATCATAATCATAAAGTAATGGTAAGATTTTCTTTAAAAACATTTATTGCTCAGAAGGATTATTTTTATTCTTAATTTTATGGAAAAATATAAAAATATAAATTACATAATAAAATAATTTTTTTCTAAATTTTGTGTTCGTAGTTTATCCAAGCTTTGATAATATATTATAATATAACTAATTATAATTAGTTCTTAAGCTTTAAATATGAGTTAAAAAATATTCAATATTTTAAATTAATTTCATAAATGCACAATTTCTTATACTTGATTCAAATTAATTATCTAATTCTTACAAAATAATATCTAATAATTAAGTATATGATTATATTTATTTATACATAAATAATTTTTTATTTTATTTCTTGGTATATTAAATTTTATTATTTAAATTACAATTTATTTACTTTTAGTTCAAATATTTTAGTTTCTATTTAATTTTTATTGGAGTAAATAAGCCATGTTTTATCTTTATTATAAGAAAAAGATTATAATTAAGATTCAAAATATTTTATGTATATATATATATATATATATATATATATATATATATACTTTTAAAATTCTTTTGAGGTTTTAAAGTAAAATTACTATTTGTATAATATGTAATATATAACATGTCAAAAAAAAAGTTGGTAAGGATTCAATTTTGATGCAAAATGTAATGTTTTGAAAATCATAATTATAGAAAAGTTAAATCAAAATACTAACATGTAAGTAATTATTAAATATTTTAAAGAACGAATAGAAATAATGTTTATTGAAAAAGCATACTTTTATTTATATTTTTTAATTTATAAATTTACCTTGATTTTCTAATACCTCTTAATTACTATTCCTTTTTTGCCTTATAATATTTGCTAAAAAAAATGGTCCTTCTAAAGTTGTAAACTTATATTCATTAACTGATGTTTCTTGCATACTTACAAAATCTCCACCCATTGAGGTTATAATTCAAGCAAGGTATATTAGTACAAATATCGGGGGTCTTATACACAAAATCATTTTTTAAAATTACTTTTGATATTTTGAAAGAAATATGGTTGTTGTCTAACATTTCTAGTTTATATTTTATTTTAATTAGTTTAATTTAAAATAAGGCTACACAGCGAAATAATATAAATAAAAATCTGACGTAGGATGAAATATATTACATAATTATTTTGTTCATCTTCATTTATTGATTATTTATGTAATCCAATGTGATTACAAGTTCTTTATTTTATTTTAGTTAAAGAAATACAATGTACAGTCTTTACTTTTTAGGTCTAACGGATGACATTCATCCTCCCACAACAAGAGCGGCATCCCTGTAAAGAGATGACTCACAATGCATCATGTTGGCATTTTGCAGTCGCCTCCAGACATCACGCACCTGCCTACTCTGAACGGATTGGGTGTTGAATTGTTTGGCCCTCATCTCGACGTTGGTTGGAGAATGATAACAAACAAATATCAGAAAAGTATTATCTATGGATAATAATTCACATTCGACCTATTTTACGCACTATGACAAAGCCAGAAACAGTGCACATGACGGACGGACAAACCAGAGATAAAAGGATTGTCGAGACGGGTGCGCAAAGGACTTCAGGCACTCGCATGGTCTGCTTCCAACGTCCCGTTTCTGCCCCGCTCTCCTAGCGATAGCTTGCTCGAGTCACTCGTCAAAGCTCTTGGTGAGGGAGTTTATATTGCAAGGTAATTCACTCTGCCCTATCTCCACGCACTCCTGCCTCGACTCTTGTGTCGTGGCGCACTCCTAATTCTCTCCCCATCCTCTGACGGTGTTCGCGCCGACGCCGTGCACAGATTTCAGGAGCCCGGTCGCGCGGAGAGAGACTTCGAGCGAACAGGAACGCGAGAGTCCCTGGAGAAGATGCTCCACTTAAATTTCCGAAGGATTATGTGGGCGCCGGAGGGCAAAGAGTTACTGGAAGCGCTTCCCACGTTGGAGCAACCGTCGTAGATCTCCGAATTCGACATCCAGTACCACACGGAGCAGATGGAGAAGTCTGGGTGGACAGGGGGTCTCAACTATTACCGAAACTTAACGAAGTCCCACGAGCTGAAAGCGCCGTGGACTAACGCAAGGCTGAAGAGCGACGCTCTTTATATAGTGGGAGATCAAGATGCGGTGCTTCAGTTCCCAGGTATGCAAAGAATTTGTGGACAAGCATATGAAGGAGTATGTGCCGAATTTGAAGGGTGTAGAGTACGTGAAGAGGGCACATTTCATTCATCAGGAGCAGCACTCTCGCGTTACCGACCTCCTCCTCGCCTTCTTCACCGCCCACTCCTCTTCTTCCCCAGCTTCCCCATGATAATGCCACACTGCATGCCTCGTGTATACGTGTCCCTTAGGAATTATGTGTATCTATATATATCTGTATCTATATATTATATGTATCTATATATATATATATATATCTGATCGCTCAAGGAGACAAGTGGTGGCTCTCCTTCACCGCACGGATGGGCCTTCATTTTCATGTTTTGTGGAGTTCACAACCCGTTTTACAGTTGATGGGGGAGTTCTACAGGGTTTGTGGAGTTCACAACCCGGTTTACAGTTGATCGGAGAGTTCTACAGGGTGTTTTTCATGGTGTTTCACACTGATTTTCTCCCCCACAGATTTATGAACTTTATACTGTAATGCAACCATATAGACACTGAAAAGGCAATTACATCGGGGAAGGCTTCGTGTTTTGAGTAAGAGCAATGTATTCTGTGTGTTTCGAACATTGGTGTTTTGTCGAATTTATGAATTACGAATTATCATCATTGTGCTTTGCAATCAGAATTTCAGAAGAATTACATCGTGCATTAACAACACGGGTTCATCGTGGATCGTGATTTTGGAAGGTTTCTTTGTAATCCCATCGAGGAAGAAGTAGTAGCATGGGCATAATGATGATAATTCGTAATTCATAAATTAAAAAATTATCATCATTGTGCTTTGTAATCCCATCGAGGAAGAAGTAGTAGCATGCTGCTCGTAAATATTGCTACAATCAACTTTAAGATGCACGCCTATTTCTTCGAGGAGGCTGGAGTTTTAATTTTATGATGTTTTATGATATTTTATGACATATGCCGAATTATTGCGGTGAAATATGGCGGTGAAATATTGCAGTAAGTATTGCTGAAATATTGAAAAATTTGTGTTTCTGTTTAGCTTTTTGAGTTTATTTCTTCGTTCTATGTTTTTTTGTTGTTGTTTTTGTTTTGTTATTTGTTACTTTTTTTTTTTTTTTTTTTTTTTTTTTTTTTTTTTTTGTTTTTTTCGATTTGATGTTTGGATTTGTTGTTAGACAAAAGTTAAAAGTGGATTTTTAAATTTTTTTATTTTCAAAAAGAAAAACTGTTGTGTTGTATGTGTGTGTATGAAAGTGAAAGTATGAAAGTGTGTCTGTAGGATTTTGTTTCAGATATTGCATGAATGTGGAATGTAATTTTTTTTTTTTTTTTTTTTTTTTTTGTAACACTTTTGATGCAATTGTTATATTAAATCGGTAGTTTTTGTGATATAGTACTTTGTTATTTAAGCTGTTTGAGTTTGTCTATTTGTTTGTTCTATGTTTTTGTTTTGTTTTGTTTTGTTTTTTTTTGTTTTTGGTTTGATGGTTGGATTTGTTGTTGGACAGGTGAAATGTTGGTTGGACCAATGTTGTTCATAAAACTTGATTTTAAAATTTTATTATTTTCAAAAAATATTTATTATTTATAATTTTAAGATAATAGTTATTTAAAATAATTATTTAGTATATTATTGTACTATTAATATTGTACATTTTTTTAAAATGAAAATTTTAAAGATAAAAAGATTATTACTTTATTTTTATCTTTTTAAAAATTTTTGTAAAAAAATTAAATTGTACAAATTTCATTTCTTACTCTTAAATGGAATTTTTTATATTCAACTCCATATGTATAAATATAGATATATAATTATTTTATTATGTATATAAATAAAAGAAATAAATAATTATATATTTTTAAATAAATAATTAAATATTTATAATTTAAATTATTTAATTTGATTTACAAAATAAAATATTTTGAAAAAATTGACCTTTTTCTTATGGCAAGTTGTTGTAAAAATATGTATAATTATAATGTGTAGAGATGTATAGATGTACAATAGTTTGGTTAAAGAATTGTGGTATTATAATTTGACTAATTAAGTTGTATATAATCATTTTCATTTCATAAGTTCTATAAAAATTTTCTAAAATAATTGAGTAATAAGGTTTAATTGGAATTTTATAGAGATACAATTTTGATACTTATAAGCTTACTCCAATTATTTAGTAGAATTTGTGTCTTTTTAAATGGACTAACTTGAAGAATGAATCATAGAACAATTACTCAATGACAACATAATGAAAGTGAGAGAGTATCAAGGACATGAATCTCTAAAAAAAAATAAAATCCTCAATACACTCTTTTATCACTGAAAGGAACTAGAAAGTCACTAAAAAATGATATAATATTGAATTAGAATGGCTATTGCCAAAAATAAAAATACTAGAAAGTCTTGAAAGAAGACTAACAACCAGAAAGACATTGATGAAAGTGAAGAAGACTTCACTCTTGCTTCCATATATACTCTTAACAAGGAGCAATCTAACAATGTCTTCTAGGACCTCCAAAATGTATTGACTTTGAAAGATACATTTTTTAACTTAAAAGGAAAGTTTTTTATATGTACACCACATAGTTAACTTGTTTTGTAAGCTATCAATACATGATTAACTTATTGACCAAGTTTCTAGCCTATTAATCAACTACAAATACATGTAAAGTCAAGCAATGTCTATGAAGCTTCTAAAAAGCTTATCTAAAAGGTCTTATGAAATTAACCTACTTTTATCTATTTTTACCTTTTCTTACCTAATCATATAGGTATTTACTAGAATACCTATGTATATCTATGAAATTATCCCTTCTTTTAGAGACAAGTTCCATAAAGAACAATCTTTGAATATTGAAGAAATTATCAAGGACAAGAATTCTATAAAAAAGTAATTCAGACAAGTAAGCCTTCATCCAAAGAAAGGTAACAAAATATAAATAAACAAGTATGTATATTAAAAGAAAAACTAGAATGGCTATTGCCAAAAGACAAAGAAACTAGAGACCCTTGAAACTAGATTGGAAGCAAGAAAGGAGTTGACAAGAGTGAAGAAGGCTTCACTCTTGTCTCTATATATACTATCTAACTAGGGGCTACGTGGGATTGTTCTATAGGACCTCCAATATGTGTTGACTTTATAGGACACATGCCTTGACTTACAAAGCAAGTTTTTCTAAGTGTAGGCCACATAGTTAGCTTGGTCTTTAAGCTAACAATATGTGTGGCACATGGCCAACTTATTGACCTCGTTTCTAATCCAAAAAGTCAATTAAAGATACCTATGAAGTCAAAGCAACGTCTATGAAGCTTTTAGGAAGCTTACATATTAAATACTATAGAATTAACTTATTTTTATTTACTTTTACTTACTTCTACATATTTGTATATTTAATTATGAGTATGTCCATGACAGAAATCTAAGATGTGACAAATTATATTTGTCACATATTCTGATCTTTGTTTTCTTTGAAAATTGTTAATAGGCCCTCTCAACCATTAATAGTGTCCCATATCAAGGTAAAAAGACCACCCTATTATTTGATTGTTGTTGAGGCTTTTGTAACTTCTTTGAAATAAAATATTTGGAATACCATTAAGAGTTGTTCCTATCTCTAATAAAATTACTAAACATTGGGAGTCTCTTCGAACATCGTGATACCAAATACATTGTAGCTTGCTATCCATTTGAAGAAGAACATGACATTCTTAAGGATCTTCATCTCGATTCCATCATCTTGAAGGTTGTGACAATCATAATGTCTCATCTGATAAATCTGCAAATAAAAGCTCTTAAATTGAATTTGTTGGTTGTTGGTTCTCTATCTCTTTAATTACACAAAAGTTACAAAAAAAGATAGAAGGTAGACTATTATCTTTCTTTAATCTTATTTCTTTTATAGCAAAGATTTTCTATTCATCATCTTGCTTTTGATGGATGTCCTTGATGAAAGGCTTCAATTCTTATTGTTGCATTTGCAAGATTTTTTGCTAGCTCCCATGTGCATTCACTAATATCACATCCATCCTAATGAACAAGATATTCTAATTTATTTTGGTTCTGCATTAAATCTAAGACTTCTTCCACCTCGAATTCTTAACTATTATCTATTTCTATAGAAGGAAGTAGCATTTATATTCTTTCTGAGATATTCATTGTCTTATCAGGCTCAAAAAAGGACACGTGAAATACATTGTGGATCTTCATAGACTTTGATAGATGTAATCATTAAGCAAGAAGATTGACTTATTCACAAATAAGAAAAGGTTTCAACCTATGATACTCCAACTTATTACAAAGACGAATAGTCTTGATATTGCAACATAGTAATCACACCTTGTTACCTACATTGAATTGTGGTAGCTTCTTGTCATAGGCATCCATATTAATCTTTTGTCGTTCTTGAGCTTCTTTTAATAGTATCTTCATTATTGCATGTAGATTTGGCAAATGATTTACTAAATCTTTTGCTATAGGATTATTAACTTTTGAAAAATTAAAAATATTAAGTGGTGGATGATAACCATAATTGGCAAAAAAAAGATATTTATTGAGTAGAAAAATATAGCAAATTATAGTATGCAAACTCTACCAATGGCAAAAGAATTGTCTAATTGTCTTAATGATAATTGATGATATACCTCAAATACTATTTTAGAACTTGATTCATCCATTCCGTTTGTCCATCAATTTAAAGATGAAAAGCCAAAAAGAGCTTTATATCTATCTTTAGAATCTTAAATAGGATTTATCAAAATCTTGATAAAAATTAAGTCTCCTTATTCAATATAATATCTTTTGGTAATCCATGATAGCAATAAATATTAACAATGGAAAGCTTAGTTGTTTCTTCACCTGAAATAGATTTTGTACATGGTATAAAATATGCTATTTTGGTGAAGTGATCTATGATTACAAATATAAAATCATATGAATTTTAACTTGGAAGATCTATAATAAAATCCACAGAAATAGAAGACCATGGTTGTTCAGATATAGATAATAATTGGAGAAGTCCATAATATCCATGATAAAGAATTTTTGATCTTGAATAAATGTCTTATAACTTAACAAAGTATTTTACCACCTTTTACATTTGCAGCCATGAAAAATCTCTAGATATAAGCTCTAAAGTCTTGTTGTATTTAAAATATTTACTATTAGAAAGTCATGACGTGTTTGAAGAACACATAAACGTGCTTTTCTTTCCAAAAAGTATAAGCATCCTTTGAAGTAGAGTAGGTTATTCTTGAACTCAAACTTTGAAATATCATGAAACTTAGAAAAAAGATTCTTGATATTATAAACAAGAAGATTATATGACATACTTGATTAAATTTATTTGACAAAGGTCTAATCAACAGTCAATGTTGATTTTATTGCTCAAAGATGAAAATGCTCTAGCTTTAAGATGATTGTTTTTTATTCATCAAAAGATATGTTTCTTTATTTTGGTACAAGATAAGAATATCTAGAAAGAGCATCTCATAAACCTTGTTGTTTTTTAGGTTGATATGTGATCTTGAATCAAATCTTGATAATGACATGCTTCAATTGGCTTTGTGACAATTCAAAACATATGTCAATATGAATTACTTGAGGTTCTTGTAATCTGTATATAATATGATTGGACTTGAAATGCCTTCTAAATAATGACACCATTCTTAAAATGAATCCACAATTGCAAGAAGTTCTTTTTTGTGGATTTCATAGTTAATCTTAGTTGCTGAATTTTTTTGGAATGGAAAGCTACTGGATGGAGTTTTTCATCTATTCTCATTTATGACAATATTGCATCTAAGGCAAAGTCTGATGTATTTGTTTCCATAAAAAATGCCTTAAAAAAATTGACGTGATACTAAGTTGGTGCAAAAGTAATTTTTTTTTTTCAAAGCAACAAACAATGCTTCAACTTCTTTATTCTACTCAAGTTTGTCTTTACAAGTCAAATGTATAAGTGGAGCTACAACTGGAAAAATTTTTTTAATAAAGATTTTGTAATAATTGGCAAAGTTTAAAAAGCATTTCACATCTCTTACAATTCTTGGAATCTTCTAATCTTTGATAGTTTGGACCTTATTTGGATCCATCGTAAGGCCTTCATTGGATATGATGTATCCTAAAAAGTCAACTTGAATAGTATAGAATATACACTTTTCCATCTTTGCATGTAATCCTACATCTTTTAGTTTTTATAACACACAACAAATATGAACTTCATACTCTTTTGTGTTCTTAGAATAGATTAAAATATTATCTAAATAATAGATAATAAAATTATGAAGAAACTCACGAAAGACATAATTCAATAGATGTTGAAAAGCAATCGGTATATTTGTGAATTCAAAAGGCATGACATTATATTCAAATTGTCCATACCTAGTTCAAAAAGCAGTCTTCTATTTATTTCTTTCTTTGATGTAGTCCAGATCATATGTTCCTTGTAGATCTTTTTTTGCATAGAAATTTGCTTAATTTAGTTGATCAAGAAGTCTTGAAATTAAAGATAGAAGATACTTATTTTTTATAGTAAACTTATTAAGTCCTTAATAGTCCACACACATTTGTAGAGATCTGTCTTTTTTCTTCATAAATAAGATGGGAGCATTAGTTGAAGATTTAAAATGGCATATAATATTTTTAGCCAAATTTTTATTTATGTATTCTTTGAGTGTAGAAAATTCATTTTGTGATAGGCTATAGATTGGTCCAAATGGTGGTTGAGTTCTTTCTTGAAGATCAATGGAACAATCATAAAGATAATGCTTTGAAAAAATATCTACATTCTTTTTTTTAAAAATGTCCTAAAAATCTTAATACTAGCTAAAAATACTACTTGATATCTTCTCACTATTTGCAATGGATGTAGCATATATATAGCAAAAGATAGCCCTTCATTTGTGGCATGCTTAAAAGCTCTCACACCTATCAATAATGGTTTGGATGTACTAGGTTTATAGGTTTCTACTTGCCTAGCACTACTTTAGACTAAACTATGGAAAAAATTAAGATTGCAAGAAATTCAGTCTATCTAATGATTATATCTTTTTAACCATAATAATCCTAAAATAATTAGATTAAAAGGAGATTTAATCACATTCAATATTACTAAACTATTGTAACCACTAGTTGCTACTTCTAAAGGAATAGTTTCATATATAGCATCTCTAAAAGATAATGAACGTTTATCTATTACTTCTATATGCATAGATTTGATTTTCTTAACTAAAGATATATCTTATTTTTTGACAAAGTCTTCATTTATAAAATAAGTTAAGGCTCTTGAATCTAATAAGGCTAAGACTTTTTTTATTTTTTTGTCCTAAAAGAAATTCTATTATAAAACAAGGTGAAGGATTAGAGGAGAGAATAGGACCTTTACTAGATATTATACATATTTCCATCCGAACGGTCCCTATTATCATTGAAGCAACTCATTTTTTGATATATTATCTTTTTTGGCAATTGTGCTTCTCATTTTAAAATTACATTATTCTTTTGGAAAATATTGAGCAATATGTTTAGCTTCTCCACAATATAAGCATAGGCCCTTTTGATGTTGTCGACTCTTTTTTTGCTTTGTGAGGAATTTAAAACATATCGTATCAATTTGCATTGGCTCTAGCCTTGATAAATAAGTTTCTGAAAAATTAAGAGTTGCCATTATTATTTGATTTGTTCCTCTCCAGCCATATCTTTATTCTTGACATCTTTCAAGTAATTGATTGTTACTTACAATGGCTTGAATAATAAATTATTTCAAAGACTCTATCTTTAATATTGCCATTAACAAGTCTTTGGTATTATCTTTCAATCCATATCAAAATTAATTGATAAGGGCTTTATTATTCCAATCCATGTCACAAGTGAGGTTTTGGAATTCAGTAGCATATATGGTGGCTAATCGTGATCCTTGTTGTAAAGATAAGAGCTTGATCTCTGCTACTCTTTTTTAATCACTTTCTCCAAATATGGCCATAAATATTTCTAAGAATGAATTCAAATTGTAAAAGAGTTGCAAATCTTTTTTTATTAAATGTGCAAACCATGAGAGAGTTCTTACTAATAGAAGTGCGCTTATGAATCCAACTTGAGTAAATCCATTAAGATATTGGAAAAGATGCAACTATAGATAGAGCTTCACTTGTTGCAAAAATCTTCAAAATTTTGAACTTGTTCTATCAAACTTCTTAGGCATACTATTCCTTGTTTCCATCATACTTGTAGAAGAAAAATTCTTTGGATTTGGTTGTGAGATGAATCTACTTGCTTCTTTTAATTATATAACTTCTTGTTGTAGACTCTAAACTTCTTTTATAAACATAGATATAGTACTTCCATGATTCAAAATGGAAATATATGATATTTCTACTCTCAAAGTGTTGATAAGCTCATAAAGATTTGTAATAGTTACAAATCTATTCTCACTTCTATTAAGAGTAGTATCTATAATTTTTTCTTTCATAAACAATTCAAATAAATTCAAAAAGTTAAATTAAAAGAGAATAATCCACAACCTCTAATAAAAAAAATTCCACAACGAGGAATAATTGTCATGGACATATACATATAAGATAGTAATTACTTATATATATATATAGTAATAGATAAAAGTAAATTAATTCTATAATATCTTCTAAAGAAGCTTTCTAGAAACTTTATAGATGTTGCTTTGACTTTATATGTGTCTATAATTGATTTTTTGGGTTAGAAAAGTAGTCAATAAGTTGGCCATGTACCATACATGTCATTAGTTTAAAGACCAAGCTAACAATGTAGCCCACATATAGAAAAAACTTACCTTATAAGTCATGGCATGTGTCCTACAAAGTCAACACATATTGGAGGTCCTATAGGACATTGCCACATATCTCCTAATTAGATAGTGTATATAAAGATAAGAGTAAAGCCTTCTTCACTCTTGCTAACTTCTTGCTTCTACTCTAGTTCCAAAAGTCTCAAGTTTTCTTGTCTTTTGGCCATAAGCTATTCCAATTTTTTTTTTTAATATATGTACATTCTTATTTCTATTTTATTACTCTTTCTTTAATATGGATTTCATTGATTTATGCATCATCTTTTAGTTCATGTCTTTGACAATAATGTACTTTTTTTAAGGAAAAGATCAGTATTAGAAAATAAGTCTTTTTATTTAAAGGTGGGTAGTCCACAACCTTCAAAATACAACAATAAAAGTGAACTAATCCACTCACTTCTAAAACAAGACACAATCAGTATGATAGTATTCTTGTCAAATTATCAAGGATATGAATCTTGAAGAAAAAAAATCCTCAATACACTCTTGTATCATTCAAAAGAACAAGAAAGTTACTCGAAGATGATATAATATTGAATTAGAATGGCTATTGTAAAAAACAAGAAAACTAAACAATCTTGAAACAAAAATAAAAATTAAAAAGGAATTGACAAGAGTAAAGAAGGCTTCTCTCTTGCTTCCATATATATTCTTAATAAAGAGTTATGTAGCAATGTCTTATAGGACCTCCAAAATATATATACTTTGCAAGACACATATCTTAATTTGCAAGACAAGTTTTTTATATATATGTCATATAATTAGCTTATTTTACAAGCAATCAATTTGTACTTAAGTTATTGACCAAGTTTCTAACCTATTGATCAATTATAAATACATATAAAATCAAGCAGCATCTATGAAGTTTTTATGAAGCTTATCTAAAAGGTCTAATGAAATTAACCTACTTTTATCTACTTTTTACTTCTCCCTATAATCATATAGGTACTTACCAGATTACTTATATATATCTATCATAGAGAATATAATAAAAAAAGCTGAAATAACTATAAGTATTGAAGCCATACATAATTTAGGAAGGATGAATGTTTTGTATCTTCATTATAATGCATTGCATTGGTTTGATGAACATTTGGTTTGGTCGCCAAAGAAGTTGCTATTATTTGGACAATGTTGTCGTCAAGAAAAAGTTTCTCTATCATCTCTATTTTCTCCGCTTTTACTTTTGAAATGCTTATTTGAAGACCAAGATACAAGAAAAAAAGAGATATAAGAAAATATCCATTTGTACAATTTTTCACATGCGTTTACATCCTTAGGTGCAAGTATTGATCAATCTATGCTTTAGAAAAATATTCCATATAATTTTAGAATAAATAAAGAATTATGCCATTTAAAAAAAACATTGTTATTAGAAAAAAGAATTAACCCAAGTTATACATAACCTTATATCTACCATATATCATTTAGACAAGATAGAAGGATGAATTATAATAATAGATTGTAGAGCCAATTTATATAGAAAAATAGAAAAGTTTCGAAGGAAAATATCTATTTATTGGATTATATAGATAAGTACATAAAATAGTATCTCAAGTGTAGAATAAAGGAGTAGTAGAAGTAGATCTTACTGTTTCTTTGTAGTTCATGAATGAAAGTAATAGATGCCAATATAATCCTTCTACCACTTTTGAAGAAATTGCTATTATATTGCTTGGAGATGGATCGAAGAAAAATGTACTTTGTAATATTATTTTTTGTCTATATAATAATATACTATTAAAAAAGATTCATGAGGTTCATCCTCGTCATTTATTCCTTCATTATGTTCTCTTTTTTTCACATAGAAGCTTTGGATGGCATCTTGACCTAAAGACACAAAATATAGTGATAGATATAGTTGAAGAAAGAGAAGGTGTTGGACAAGAGGATTAAAGAAGCAACAACCTTATACAAATGGATTATTTTGATTATCAACTTTTATTAAGACCTACTAAGTATTCCACAATTTTGCATAGAGGAAAGCTATTTCAAGAATTTATGATTGATGGTATTGTATTATGTGTTGTTTTGCTCAGGAATGCATCTAGCACTTAACTATGAAAGGTGAGATTATGTATCATAAGTAGCCAAGAAATCCTAATAGGTTTTATCCATACAAGAAGAATATAATTTGAATTTCAATTCAAAAGTGCTTAAAACATACTTTTTAGTAGTCTTAACGATATATAAATTCCAATTATCTTATTACTTTCATATTTAAGCAATTTAGATTTTTTTTATAAGCCTCAATCCTAATCAGTGAGCTTTAACAAGTTGTAACATCCAATCCGACTATCCACTTGATGTTGAATTTGCATGCAATTTTCAATGTAAGTCTTCTATATGCTCAAGAATTTTTATGCCAATTCAACTTACAGATTGTAAGAAAACCTCCAAAAATTGCACTGATGTCACTCAATCGCCAACTTGAAAAGTGAAGCAAAAATCCCACTAATGATTTCTCCTTTTTCAACCGTTAACTTTGTCTCAAAATTGGTGTGTAGCTTGATCTTCAAGTCCACCAGCACCATGCCAATTTTCACCTTAATCCAACTGATAGATCTTCAGATATCATAGAAACTCTATCCAACCTCAAATTGCCACCTTCTCAAACCCTCTTGTGCTAAAAAATAGATATCTCTAAATCACACCATTAGATTATTACAAAATTTTGTATACACTTAGCAAATCTAATAATCCAAACAGTAATAAGTTTTTAACTGTAGATGTCACATCAATTGCACGAATTAGCCAAAATTGCTAGCCCTACTTATATTATATAAAATCCAAATCACTAATACAAACCTTGACTTTGAACAACAATTACTAAGTCTTCCAAAACCTTCTCCAAAAAATTCTTATGTCTCTAGAAAGAAGTTCAAGCTAGCTCTCAAACATTAACCTCCAATTTTCAAATAAAATCCTATTTTGCCCTAGGCTATTGTTTTAGTGGCGAGAGGTCTGATTTCGACCCTATCTTACAAACGGTTGACCCCTGGATATCAATCTATTCCATCCTAAGGATATTTTAGCCCAATCCTACTTTCAACTTAATCTTAGTACCAACTATACTAATTATTAACCTCTTCTAATCTGATTTCATCAATTTATGGTCTTTCTAAGGTAGTAGAAGAGTCTCTACAACCTAGAAGATAAAATTACTAACTAACTTTCAACCTATTAATTATTAAGATAAAAAAATAATCTAAGAGGCTTTTATAAAAACCATGTTTAGATACCTCAAATTATAATTAAACTAAGATAATTAGATATTAATTAGAAATTCAATTTTGTTTATAATTTCACTATATAGTCGTATTACATCACCACAATGGATGGACAACAATTGAGCAATCATGCTTGCAATATTTACATTACAATCAAGGAAATCTATATTGTCGTATTGTGATTTGGCTACCATGTAAAAATAATGTGTTTATACATTTAATACACAATATATTGGATAATATGGTGAAAGCCATGTTAGTGGATTTTTGTTGATTATAGGATGTGGATAGATTACAACATCAAAAAGAGATAGTTTAAAAGGATTTATATTAGAATTTATATAACTTTACTTCTTTTTGATAGTGACTTTGAAGTTAAACGTATTAGCACTAAGTTTTAAATATTTAGAATCACCTTTGTTAGATATTGGTGATCCTTAAAGTCTTATTCTATTTCTTTACTATGGTATTTAGGACATATATTAAGTAAATCTTGTAAAGAATAGAGTTGGAGAGGAATTTTGGTAGCAAAAAGAGAGTTTAGAGCATCCATATAGATGAATGGAGATGGATGATGAAAATCTCCATTCCTATTGGTCAAAAATCGTGACCAATGGGCTTCAATGAGGCTGCCCAAGGCTATATTAGAAATTAGGGTTAATTTTTTGGGAGGAATTTGAGCTTGAGAGACTAGGATCAAAAATTTTAGAATTTTTTCTATGGTTTTGGTGAAAATTTTGAATCATTTGGAGTTTACAAGAAAGAGATATGGGCACCCAAAGGTAGGATTTTGATTTTGTACCTATTTTCACTCTTTTGGATATAACGCATGCATATGGAAAGCAATAGAGGATTAGCAATTAGGATTGAAGAGAGCACTTTCTCGGCTATACTTTATACATACTATTTGATGAATTTTGAGCTAAGATAAAGGAGTTATTAAAAATTGAAGTCAGCATTTGGAATCTAAGAAATTGTAAGTGACCCGAATTGCTAGTAGTTGTGTTTTGAGGTATATCATATGAAATTTGATAATATTTTGACCTAGAATTTCTAAAAATGTGTGCTTTTATATTATTAAATTTTATACATAAGATTTGTGATATTTGAATTTTGGATTTGTGAGATATGAAGACAATAGTACTAAGGTGCTTGTGAATTAGGGTTTTAGAGCATCTTCTAGGATTTTTAAGATGCTAGACGATTGGTACCAAAGTTATGGTTGAATTTTTGAAAGGTAAAGCTTAAGGGTGAATTCAATAATACTTGTGAATTTGAAAAAATTTGAACAATTGGATCAAGAGATATGAATTTCTAAAGTTTACAAAGAAGAAATCTTTTGCGGAAATATTATATTTTGAAGGGATTTTATTATAACTTGAATATTTTATAAAAAATAAAGGAGTATTTTGGGAGCCAAGAATTTATATATATGTTGAAGATGGATATATAGAGCTATGGTTGAATTCTTGTATAAAGATGAGTTTTGAGAGGAGATTGTGGATTCCTTTGAAGTTATTAAAAACCTAATCTATCAGAAAATGGTTAGCTATGATTTGGTATAGCCAAAAAAGTTAGAAAATTTCTAGATATTTTAGAAATCCTTATATACAAACCTTCTTAAATATAAAAGTATTTATTAGTATAATATCTTTTTAATATTGTAATATTTATTTGTCTTCTACTTTTAAGGTTAAATAACTTATTGGAACTTGGTCAATAAGTTAAAACTAAACTTTCTACAATTAGATACTTAGTATATTTTTAGATAGAAAACCACATAATATGACAACATATTAATTTATACCAAGGATTGGTGGATGTTATTATAACTCATCAAAGTATTGAAAATGAAGAAGGACAATATGAATTAAATAATTTAGAATGTAGGATCTTACTTCCATCATTTCATATTAGAAGTACAAGACATATGATAGAAATACTTTAAGATTCTATGGCAATTACAAGGTTTTATCAATATCTTCATATTATTATGATAGTAATAGGAAATCTAAGATAATTCAAAATCCAAAATGAATTGCTTCAAGGACAACAAGTAAGTGACTAGCTAGATTTGATTTTCCATATATTTGAGCTCAAAAAACATGCAATTATAGAAGACATAAAGAAAGGAGTTGTCTTTAATGATATTATTGTACATATTTATATCATTGAGTTTCAAAAGAAAGATCTACCTTACATGTATATCTTGATTTTTTTGGATAAAAAAAGTAAGATTAGATGTACTAGAGATGTAGATTATATGGTTTCTACAGAATTTCTAGATAAAGACAAAGATCAAAAGCCATTTGAAGTTATTCTACAAATCATGGTATATAGTCCATGTAGAATGCAAAATCTTCAAGTGCCTTATATAAAAGATGGTCATTGTACAAAGAAGTATTCAAATGTATTTGTAGAAGAAACAACAATGGATGCCGATGGATATCGTCAATATCAATGAAAAAATGATAGAAGAACATTTGAAGTTTGAGGAATGGTTATTGATAATAGGAATGTTATTCTATTTTGTTTAAAACTACCTCGGAAGTACAATTGTTATATTAATATTGAGGTATGTACATCTAT